>NC_080672.1:188712408-188842408 GCF_030247195.1 Topomyia yanbarensis
CTTCAGGTGATCGAACAGCATCGAAATGAGCATCCCATCAAATCATAGTGCCTATTAAACTGAAATATAATCAATGCAATACTCTGACATATCAACTCGACATCAGTTGATTCAGTCTGTAACGTAACTTCTATTGATAAAAGTCAAGGCAAAGGGATACAGTATGTTTTATTTCATCGTTACTATTATGCGTAGGACATTGTGTAATTGTTTTGAAATTATTCATCTGAACATTCCAACTCGACAACATTTCAGTTCGAATTCTACCCAACCCCCCTATCCCCACTCACCCCTCACTACGCTCTATTGCACAACTACCTACGCTCATGAAATTGAGACTTTTGAATAATTCATCCAAACATACCAATGTGGTAGAACTAAAATATATAATGTTATTTTGGAATGCCATATGAAATACCATTGGTACACCCGCAGTGTTGTCAATAAAAATGATTTTTGGCATTTAATTCGATTATCGACCTTGAACAGCTATAACTTGGCTTAGAGACATTCTAACACCATACATCCTTCGGCAAAGTTGTTCAGCATATCCTGGACTATACTTCTATCTATTTGTTGGCTCACTACAGGAAGAATTGTAGTCTGTAGAACTAAAAATGGAAAAATGTAGGTTTTCCCATACTAATCTCCATACAAATTTTAAACGCAATGCGCTACGCAGAGTCAACACCAATCGACCCCAAATTTAGCACAGTTGTTTGGGACCCCAAAAGGAACCAAAGAAATGCTGTGCTCGGTTGATGTGCCAATGATTACGTTTTTCCATATAACAATGCCCCATCCTAATATATATATATATATATATATATATATATATATATATATATATATATATATATATATATATATATATATATATATATATATATATATATATATATATATATATATATATATATATATATATATATATATATATATATATATATATATATATATATATATATATATATATATATTAGGGTGGGGCATTGTTATATGGAAAAAGGTAATCATTGGCACATCAACCGAGCACAGCACTTTTTTGGTTCCTTTTGGGGTCCCAAACAACTGTGCTAAATTTGGGGTCGATTGGTGTTGACTCTGCGTAGCGCATTGCGTTTAAAATTTGTATAGAGATTAGTATGGGAAAACCTACATTTTTGCATTTTTAATTCTACAGACTACAATTCTTCCTGTAGTGAGCCAACAAGTAGATAGAAGTATAGTCCGGGATATGCTGAACAATTTTGCCGAAGGATGTATGGTGTTAGAATGTCTCTGAGCCAAGTTATAGCTGTTCAAAGTTCGATACATCGAATTAAATGCCAAAAATCATTTTTATTGACAGCACTGCGGGTGTACCAATGGTATTTCATGTAGCATTCCAAAATAACATTATATAGTTTAGTATTACCACATTGGTATGTTTGGATGAATTATTCAAAAGCCTTAGCTCAATTTCCTGAGCGTAGGTAGTTGTGCAATAGGCGTATATAGATAGTAGTAGTATAGAGTAGTAGTAGATGTATAGTTAGTGTGTAGTAGAGTAGTATAGAGTAGTATAGTAGTAGAGTAGTATATAGTAGTATATAGTATATAGTATAGTAGTAGATAGTAGTGTAGTATATAGTATATATATATAGTATATATATATATATATATATATATATATATATATATATATATATATATATATATATATATATATATATATATATATATATATATATATATATATATATATATATATATATATATATATATATATATATATATATATATATATATATATATATATATATATATATATTGTGCACTTTGTAAGCACAAGAAAAGCTTATAGGCTCCGGAGATTTGTCACAAATAAATTAAAGGGGACCAAATCTCTGAGCCATGCAATAATACGAAACACAATTGCGATATATAAACTTTAGTTTAGTATAGAGAGGGTCAGGTCATTAAAAAAATAAAATATTCCCAAAATAATGCTATTCATCGGTGAAATCAATTTCCTATCAAAACAAATATCATTCATATAACAAAATGCCCAAATGGATCAAGAAGCAAGCGCGCTAGAACAACTATTCGAATCCCCAAATCTTCTAGAGGCTGAAGTTCGAGCCTAGATCGTGCACTGCATTGAAAAAAATCAAACACGTGATAGAAAGAGAAAAAACAACTTTCGTTTTGTTTTTTCAACCAGTGGGTTCTACCCACTGAAGATGCTATCACTCACTATTTATGCTAACAAACTTACGGGTGATAGATTATCCATCGATTGAGTTAACACACAAACACAATTATTGGCATAAACCTTCTTAACTTTATTGATTTTGACCACAATGTACGAGGGCGAACGAACCCAACGATCAAAAACTTTGGCGATAAAAAGAAAACACTGTGCGAACACTAATTAACTTCTGACTACTCAAACTTGACCCAAAAGACTTTTTAACATTTCTTTTGTGTAGACTTTTCTCTGAGAGAGTCTAAGACCTAAACAAAACCATTTTTCATCGCGCACGAGAGTAAAGGTCCCGGTGGATAAATCAGTAGTTCATTATGATTCATAGTCGGAAGTCTTTATTTTCTGCAACAACGTCGCCATCGCGGCTAGCAACAACAAGTTGTGTTTAATTAAACAAAGTGTTTACTCGCTTCCGTAAGCATATGGATTGGAAAGCGTGAGTACATCAAAATATCAGCTTAGTTTAAGGCTATAGCTGGTGATGTAATCCAGGAAATTAGCTTCCATGATGCATCACTTGGTTGATTCTGGCCAAAAACTATGGGCACGCTGCACACTACAAAATTTGTCCTCCATAGACGCGGTGGAAAAAGGAGAGTGGGCTGTATATGAGCCGAATATTTCGCCAAAAATAACTTTTAAGTATCTCTTATGTACAATGTGATGCCTATAAGCTCCGCTACCTTACTTCTATACACGACTATAGCGCCGAATTGATGCCTTTTTTACAGCTTAGGGGTTATTTGGATGGTTTCAAATGAAAGAAATATTATCCCCATAGACAGTCATAAAAAGTTCGAACGTATCGGTTATATGATTCATTGGTTCGAATCGTATCTGAGAGATCGAAAAGTGGAATAAAAATTGGATGTGTTTTCTTTGCCCCTTTTTCAAACAACTAGGGTGTTCCTCAAGGAAGTAATTTGGGCCCACTCTTATTCACACTCTTTATCAATGATCTAGGTACAATATTACCACCGGGGAGTCGTATATTCTACGCGGATGACGTTAAATTATGCAAGATCGTTAAGTGCTTACCTTTACAACAGCTATTGGACAATTTCAATGACTGGTGCTCCTGAAACTCGCTTACAATTAGTATTCATAAGTGCAATGTAATATCGTATCATCGTAAGCACAAGCCAATTTCTTAGGTGTATTGGAGATCAGCATCTTGAGCGTGTGCTACAAGTGTGGAGTCACTTTGGATTCCGCAATCACTTTCCGACATCATTTCGACTATATTATTAACAAGGTAAACCGCCAAATAATCTTCATGTTTAAAATTTCAAATGAATTTAACGACCCTCTCTGTCTCCGCTTAGTATACTGCGCATTGGTACGATCGGTATCGGAATCTAACTCTATAATATGGTGTCCGTATCAAGCAACATGGATAGCAAGAATTGAAGCAAGCCAAAGAAAATTCGTTCGTTATACACTAAGACGCCTTCCGTGGCAGGACCTTATTAATCTTCCGCCATACGAAGACCGCTGTAGATATTTACTGACATTTTAATATGTATTATTATTTGCACTCAACTGGGAAGTGCCACCCAATCCCGCTAATTCACCAGACCTGTCCCCTTCCGATTATCATCTGTTTTTATCAATAAGTCACGCGCTCGGAGAACAGCACTTCGATTCGTACGAAAACATCAAAAAATGGCTTGACGGGTGATTTGTCTCGAAAGGTAAAAAATTCTTTTGGCGTGGTATACATAAATTGCCCGAGACGCGGAAAATTTATAGCTAGCGAAGGGAAATACTTTGAATAATGATTTTTTTGCTTTCTATAAAAAAAAATTGTTTTTTTGACAAAAACAGCGGATGTAAACTTATACTCCTGGTAATTGGAAAGATGGTTTTATGGCAATTTGAAAAGAGTTGATACCTGGGATGGCCCACCTCACACCCATACACATCGTTTGTAGTGTGGAAGGTTTACGAGCAGATATCTTTCGATAATAGTTTTCACTCACTTCCGTGTATGCCCATCCTTCTCTCCAAATCCAAAGCCCTCTGCTACACAAATATCTTGCAGGCCTGCTTAAATTCTCTTAGGTTATTAGTCCGCTTGGCGTATACTGGTAATGCGTTGAACAAATTATAGCCTTCATAAAATAAAGAGTTCTGCGTACAAGATTTCTTAGCGCTCAACAATCTCAGATTGCCGGCTTGTCTGGTTTCATACCGGTGCACATCTCTTCCCTACACAACAGTGCTACACAAATACTGCAGCGTCATTCCATTTATTACTCTGAAGATGAAAACAAGTGTGTTATATTGAATACGTTGCTGAACTGACATCCATTGTAATCAATTGAGCACCAAATGTCGCGGAGTTAGTCTGTCACATCGTAGTAACAGTCGCATTACTTTGTTTTGTAAGATCTGCATTCGCTTCTTGGATGCTAAGAGCAGAATAGAAGCACAGTAATCAATATCGGAGCTATTATGGTCTTGTAAACAGTTATCTTTGAGTCAAATGTGAGAAACCTACTAATCCTACAAAGAACGCCAAACTTCCTGTCAACTTTCCGGATTATATAGTTCACGTGCTCATTAAAACTTAGTTTTTCGTCCAATGTGACCCCAAGATATTTGATAGTTGCAACTCGTTCAACTATCTCTCCCTCTATTTCAACTGTTGCAGTACTTTCGTTTATCTGCCGCGTATTTGGTCTTGAAAATGTTCAGTTTGAGTTTTTTCCACTTCAACCAATCACTAAACTGCGTCAGCTCAAGGTTCATTAACCTGATGCACTCATCGAAACCATTACCGATAATGAACAAAACTGTGTCATCGACAAACAGGTTTATTTCTACATTTTCCAAAATGTTTCTCATGTCGTTAATGTACAGGATAAACAAAAGTGGTCCTAGTACTTCACCCCGTGGAACACCAAGGTTAGCTTCGGCTTCCGATGATGTAGCGCGGTTATACTTTCTATCTTGCGTACGTCTTTCTAAGTAACTGCGAAACCATTCAAGAGCATTTTCTCTTACACCATATTTCTCAAAAAAGCAAATCAGTTTACGGCGATCAATTGTTTCAAATGCTCGTTTCTGCCAAGACAACTTTTCCATTTTCAATGGCCTGCTTCCACTTGAACAATAATAGATTAAGCGCTGTTTCACACGAATGATTTTTCCCGAATCTTGATTGTTCACACAACAGTATACCAGCACTATCTACATAGCCCATCAATTGCTCTTTAACGACCGTCTCTAAAACTTTCTCGTAGATCGTTAGCATATTTATCGGCCTGTGACTCGTGATGCATTTGGCACTTTTGGAACTGGAATTACGATCGTCTTCTTCCACGTTTCCGGAAAAAGATCTTGCCGGGGCGACTCATTAAGAACTGTTAAGAGCTCATCAGCAATTATGTCAAACGCATCCACCAGCACTCGTTTAGTAACATTGTCCGTTCCCGAACAATTTTTAAGGTCCGAGACAATTTCTTTAAGTTTGAGCATATTGATAGGCTTGAAAACACAAAACTAATTTTCGGTTTCCTCGCTTTCCTCCACTAGTCGCCCTGTAGGTGGTGGTGATTTCATTCAAATTGGTTTTTTCCCATATCCATTAAGACCTGAGCCGAGACCTGCGGATTACAAAAAATCGAGCGTCAAATGCACCCAGGGGGTGCTGTCAAATGCAGCAAGTCCATTTAAAGTATGTGTGGCAGAGAGTGGCTATGCGAGCCGAAAGATAAAATGAGCAGAAAAAAGAAGAAGAAAACATATCCGCAGGCCCCGCCCCAGATTAAGACCAACTAGGTCAGATTATAAAATAAATAAATAGATATCCCATGTAACAATTTTGGTTATATTAAATTTTTATAGCGTTTATTACAACCAATGTTTAAAACCTTCCATTCATACTTCATGGTTTTGACACCTTTCTACAGGCCGCTATAAACCCGTGTTATGACAAATTGGCCCAGTTGTATTGCTACCAGTATAACTTGATATGCAAACCACCATAGGAGTAATCGTTTTATTTCAAAGTCTTTAAAGCCTCTTTTACTTTCCATGTTAAAGCTTTCAGTTCTAGCTTGGCTTTTCTCCATTGATTGTATATATTCAATAAAATTTTATCGCGGTTTTATTCCTTCACACCTCATAACTTCAATCATCGAACGAGATGCATGATTGTTAGGTATATAATATTTCCCAAAATATTAAATATACGAAATCTTTATTCTTGTTTACGACCCATTTTTACTTGTTTTAAAGGCATGCCGTTAAATATTTACGGTGAAATATAATGCAAAAGTTACGCAAAATAAATGCGCCCCATGAATTCGGCCGAAAATGGGTTTTCTATGATACTTAAAATGCTAGAATTAAAATAACATTATACCAAATTCTGATTAAAAATTAAACATTTTGTTAAAAGTGCACAGATTTTTACTCGATAAACGCCTTGAAACGTATAATTCTCATTATAACGAGGTAATAAGCATGTATTTGAGAAAATTTAAATTGGTGTTTTTTTGTGTTGGCATGAATTTTTGTATCGGACGACATTTTTTCCAATAAAACTTGATATACCTAAAAAATACTTCCATATGACATGTCCTCCTGGGTTTTTTATAACATAACAAGTCATATAGCTAGTGTGTTTATCATAGCGCTTTTGTATCTATGTTACGATCGACAAGTTTTATGCTGGGCTGTATCGCTGCTTGCAGGTTATAATTATTTTGACAGCGACTTCGACCAAGATGGTAGATAAAAAGGTAGGCGTTTTTTCTATGTAGCGGTTGTCAAACTTGAGTTATCAAAGAAAAAAAGATGGGTGGGTAATGTCAGAGACATAACCGGAGTGAAGTAGAACACACTTTAGACCGGTAAATTCGGAATTATCAAGTTGACAATTTGCAACATTCTTTGAAAATATTGTTGAACTTTTATGAATGAAGGCACGCAAACGAACGTTTGACCGTCGTCCTACTACCAGCATCAGAGAAGTAGCAGATCAGCATTTTTCGCTACATGGCCTGTACCAAACAAACCGCTCGTAAGTCCACCGGAGGAAAGGCTCCCCGCAAGCAGTTGGCAACAGCCCCCTGGCAACCCTATACCATCATATGGAGTTTGACAGCGACCGACATATATGGGGTGTTATAGCTATAAAGCCCCAAACAAAGAATTATGTTCGGCACTATGCTCGATATTCAAGCATTCCACACGACGTTTTGCATCTTGTGGGATGATTTAATAATTTAATTTAATTGACATTTTATAACTAAATACAGCTTCTAATCATTCGGTTCAAAATCAATGTTTTGCCTTTCATGGCAGTGATGCTGGCTGTACAGAGACGTCGTCCTTGACAGGAGGCTGGTTGGCAACGAAGGCCGTGTAAAAGTGCCCCAGTCACTGTTGGCGTTAAGAAGCTACCGAACAGAAACAGTCGCCCTGCGAAAAATTCACAGCTATCAGAAATCGAGCGGGCCTAAATTGTGCACAACTATTTCCAATCAGCGCAAAAATCGAAGATTTTCATTCAGTACAATAGCAGATTTTCACTTTTAGAAAAACAGGCAACATTCTGGCTGAAACGGAGCACCTATATCGAAACGTTAGAAAACGTTCGATTTTTGTAAATTGAATCATTACACTAACCTGTCTACAAATCACACAAATAACTTTTTTATTTTGTGCCATTCTACTTGAAAGCGACGGTATTGTTCACAAGTGGCTCACTTACCATCCAACGCCCTTGGCAAGCCACTTTCTGATGCTTGTAATAACAAAATTTCAATTTCATTCTTTGTCGATAAATTGATGGCCCTGAAAAGGGCCTTTTGTTTGGGCAGTGTTTGGAATTTACTTGGAGCTGGTGTATATGGTAATAGTTTTGGTGCCATCGAAGACGGCGTGATTGGCCAACTCTTCTAGCAGCAGCAAACGGACGACGGTTTGAATTTTGCGGGAGATGCTGCAAACGAACTGCTGCATGCTGATGCTGCAAACGAACTGATCGTGAACAACAGCATGCTGAGTTTTTATACATGACTACAGCACAATGTAAGCTCGTCCTTTTTTGTGTTGTCCTCAATATGTGTTTTTCGTAGCTCCACCCCTTCGTTGGTCGACCACATATTTTTGATAAAGAACAAAATTGAAATTGTGTTTTCAATACGGAGGTTATCGAACACTCAGGGTAAAAAGAGTAATGTAATACGGCACCTTGGTAAAATGTTTGAGAATTGAAACCTTTTTTGAATGCGCCTAGTAAACACGAAACTGTAAACAAACAAACAAATAATAACTTTTTCTTTTGTAAAATACGTGAAATCGACGATATTGTTCACAAGTAGCTCACTTGCCATCGAACGCTCTTGGCAAGCTACTTTCGGATGCTTGTAATAACAAAACTTCAATTCGATTCTTTGTTGATAAATGGCCCGTACCAAACAAACCGCTCGTAAGTCCACCAGAGGAAAGCCTCCCCGCAAGCAGTAAGCAACGAAGGTCGTGTAAAAGTACCCCAGTCACGGTTGGCGTTAGGAAGCCTCATCACTACTGAACAGAAACTGTCGCCCTGCGAGAAATTCACAGCTATCAGCAATCGAGCAGGCCTAAATTGTGACCCAAAATAAACCACAAACCAACAAGTTCTTTTCAGGACCAGCCAATTATATTCCAGTAAGATATAAATGAAATTTTCGTTTTCCATTGCCTTACAACCTCTTTCCTCCCGGCTTGAATTACTATCAATCTTGATGATGCTGTGCGGCGGGGCACAGGCAGTTTCCATTATAGTGGAAAATTTAGGTCTGCGCGTTTTTCCCAAAAGTTTTTTAGCTGTGCTGTTTTCAAGGAAGTTGTAGTTGAATTCAAAATAAAATAGTTTACTTCTATTGTCAGAGGTGGACCTTACAACGAAAACTAGTCTGGCTCGCTTAGAATCGAATTGTATGGACCAACCACTGCTTTCTCAAAATCCGTTATTTTCAGTAATTGTACATTCTACAGAATTATTCACAACTATTTCCAATCAGCGCAAAAATCGAAGGTTTTCATTCAATACAACAGCAGATTTTCACGTTTGAAAAAACAGGCAGCATTCTGGCCGAAAATTTTGAAACGGAGCACTTATATCGAAACGTTAAAAAACGTTCGATTTGTGTAAATTGAATCATTACACTAAACTGTCTATAAATCACAAATAACTTTTGATTTTGTGCCATTCTCGTGAAAGCGACGGTATTGTTCACAAGTGGCTCACTTACCATCCAACGCTCTTGACAAGCTGATGCTTGTAATAACAAAACTTCAATTTCATTCTTTGTCGATAAATTGATGGCCTTGAAAAGGGCCTTTTGTTTGGGCAGTGTTCGAAATTTACTTGGTGCTGGTGTATATGGTAACAGTTTTGGTTTCATCGAAGACGGCGTGCTTGGCCAACTCTTCTGACAGCAGCAAACGGACGGCGGTTTGAATTTTGCGGGCGATGCTGCAAACGAACTGCTTCATGCTGATGCTGGAAACGAACTGAGCGTGAGCAACAGCATGCTGAGTTTTTATACCTGACTACAGCACAATGTAAGCTCGTCCTTTTTTGTGTTGTCCTCAATATGTGTTCTTCGTAGCTCCACACCTTTGTTGGTCGACCACATATTTTTGATAAAGAACAAAATTGAAATTGTGTTTCCACTACGGAGATTATCGAACACTCAGGATAAAGCGAGTAATGTAATACGGCACCTTGGTAAAATGTTTGAGAATTGAAACCTTTTTTGAATGCGCCTAGTAAAAATGTTTTCCACTTCACTCCAGTTTGTTTCTGACCATATTTGCAATTTGCGTACTGAAATAAATCATAATTTAGGGTTTAACATAAATTGCTCTCCAGGGAGAAACAGTCCATGAAACAGAAAATGCAAACTTATTCTTTGAAATGATTTTGGTGGCCCTGAAAAGGGCCTTTTTTATAATGATACAAGTGAGTTCTACCTTTTCAACTTCCAAATCCATACAAAGTGCGTCACTGCCGCTTCAGAATATAGACGACATTCATTGAGGTTTTGCGCTTGGCGTGTTCAGTGTAGGTCACGGCATCTCGGATGACATTTTCTTGCACACCATCATCATTCGTAGATTAAATCGAAGATGCATTTTACACCACCACGACGAGCCAGATGCCGAATGGCGGATTTGGTGATTCCCTGCATTTTATCACGAAGAACCTTGCGATGACGCTTGGTACGGGAACGCAAACATGATACCGCTCATTGTACCGTCCGGACGAGCATGTTGCTCGTGTGGTAAGCGAGCACCCACTGATTCAAAACAAGCTCGCGCAGCGTTGCCATTATTTATTTTGGGAAATCCGCAAATTTGATATCACTGGCTGACGTACAAATCCGCAAAAAATCCGCAAGCAATAAAAGCCCTATTTTTTATTTTTTCTGCCATTAAGGGCTTTTCAAGCTTTTTTACAATCTATTCTCATTATGTATGAATAACTTTTATTTTTCAATTTTCAAATGTTTGGCTGAAAACTTTTTCCACACTGGCCGCTGAATGTGGGAGAAAATCCACTTTCTCAATGAACTAAAGGAGCTGCGGAAATCCGATCAGACGTATATTTAGTTCTGCGCACCAGATATTTTCAAAAAGGTGCATTTTAAAAAAATCATGAATTGGAAATATAAAAATTTAAAATTAAATGATGGAAAAATCACAATTAAAACCTAATAAATTTCACAAATAAAAAAAACAATTAAGATTAAAAAATAAAAGCATCGAAAAATAAAAAAAAACCTTAGCTGAAAAAAAATGACCAAAAAGCACAAAAATTTAAGGATGCGTTAATCAAATTCAAAAAGGCGGGCATAGCGTAGATAATAAATCGTTTGCCTCGTTCGCAGCTCACTTAGATTCAATTATCAATCTCGCACATAGAGTTAGAGAGTTTTCTAAAGTTATTTTTCTATCCTGAAAGAGGAGGCTAATGACCCTAAGGCTAAAACGTCAATAATCGAAATAAAAACAATCTAACTCCTGAGTTAGATCACGAATTTAAAAATTAAAATGTTTCAAAATTTTAAGTTAAATGATTTAAAATTTAAGAAATTAAATGCATTAAAAATCTAAAAACTATGAAATTAAAAAAAGTTATTTAAGATTTAAAAAAAATATTAAAATTAAAAAATTTAAAAGGTTCAAAATTTAGAACCCAAAAATTTGAAAAATTGGAGATTTAAAAATCTAATAAACAATTAATATAATAAATTTTTTTTTTCTAGGTTCAATTGGAAATTTGAAAATTTACAGGCCTAAACATTTAATTTGAAATTTTTGATCTTTTTATTTTAAAAATTTAAATGCATAAAAATTAAAAAAAATAATTGTTAAAAAAATTTAACATTCTAATTATATTTGAGAATTCGAAAAGTTAAACAATTTTTAAAATTTAAGATATATTTGAGAATTCGAGAATTTAAAAATTAATAGATTTTAAAATTTGAAGATATGTTAATTGAAAATTTTGTGATATAAAAATTATATCAAAATTTAGGAATTAAAAGGTTTAAAGACATAAGGTTTAAAGAATTAAACATTCAAAACTTTAAAATTCAAAGATTTTAAAGTTCCATTTCTTCTCAAAATTTGAAAATTGGAAATATAAAAATTTGAGAATCCAAGAATTTTGAAATTTAGTTAATTGAAAATCAATAAGAAAAATATTCATAAATTCAAAACAAAAAAATTAAATATTCATAAATTTGATTTTAAAGCATTATACTTTCAAAATTATGGACTTTGAAATCTGTAAAGTTTTAAAACTTTAGCGTTTTTAAATTTTGCTGCTTAAAAATTTAAAGTAATACTTAGCGAATAGTTGAAACAACGAGAAAAGCGGGATCGAAGAAACAATCTCAGTTTATAGTATTTTTTGTCGAACTTTTACACTTGTATTGTATTGTCGCCGATTAAAAAAAGTTACATCACACACTAACTTAAACCTATTTTTAATTTGAACGATTTTTTACTAATATTAAAATCAAACAAATTATAGACACTGTTGAAGAGTTGACAGCAAACATCCAATGGATTATTCTGGCCGTAAAATCAATTCTTCGGAAAGATCTTCCAGGAACGTTGAGGTCAAGTGTTGCTAGAAGCGCAGGAGAGTCTACGTTGTCTGTCAGAAGGTCGAAAATGAAAAGTCGTTGCAGAAAGATCCGTCTGTTTCGCAACGTAGGGAGATTGATGAAGGTACAGCGATATGACTTCATATGGAGCAAGCTGGAAAAGATTTTGCCAGAGTACCCGACGAAGTGCAAACCTGATAAAGTTCTTCTGTACCCGTTCGATACGATTAATGTGTATGGTGTGATACGGAGCCCAAATAGTAACGTCATATTCTAGAATACTGCGTACCAGTGTAATGCATAGTGTTGCGTTTGATGAGTCCAACTCGTGTAAAAGTGATTGTGCTGCATTTTTGAATATTCACACTCATTCCGTTTCTGTCACTTCATTCAATGATCCTATCGACGTCCTTTTGCAATGCACAACAGTCTACCATAGTTGTTATGACACGGTACATTTTCAGATCATCAGCATACATGACTTTAGAAGACGATAATTCACTGCAGAGGTTGTTCACAAAGAGCACAAATAGAAGAGGTCCGAGATAACTCCCTTGAGGAACGCCAGATGAAATGTGGAAAGGATCCGAGAGTGTAGTTCCAAGTTGCACCGAGCCGCTACGGTTCGCAAGATACGAGAAGATCCAATTAGTCAGCCAGTCCGGCAGTCCAGTCCGCCTTAGCTTTTCCACAGCAAGCTGATGAGCAACACGGTCGAAAATAATCAACACTTAATGTATTTTTATTGAGTTATCAATGGTTGCTGAAACTATTTCGCTGAAATTCAGCAACCAAAATTTGCTTTGCCGTTTCGAAATCAATTGTTTACTCGCTCCGGAAATTTCCTAGCTGAGTTAAGTGAGTAGGGGAACATGGGAGACTTGACCAAGCGCAGAATTCTATTATTGGCTATGACGAATTCTATTAGGTTCCAAAAAAAATTTCATGCTTTGTAATTTCAAAAGTTTGGAATGAAAGGTAATTTTAAAAGTTTGGAATGAAAAATACCTTTCCTTATAAAAAATATTCCGTAATTAATAAATTTAAGTTAAATTATTTAAGTATTTCTTTTTTCAAACTTTGTATAGTCATATCTACTCGACTAATAATTACATTCAAAGTACTTATATCACATCTTATTCCTTATAGTGAAACGATTTTACATTAATCGGAACATTGGAATTATTACTAAAATTTATATGACATTGAACGTAAGAACCAATGTTGGGGAGACTAGACCAAGTGACAATAATCTGAAGAAGGATACGAAATTTCTGATATTTACTACGCTGTGGTATCTACTGTTAATGTTAATCACGTCACACAAAAATCCCACCTAAAATACCCGTCTATATATTTTAGTATTAGTAGTCAAAGTTAGCAGTAATATGGATAATTTCGTAAGTGTGAACATGCAATGTAAGCAGTACAGATAATCATTAAAAGGAAATAAATTTAAAAATCGAAATTTTTGAAACGCAACCCTTTTATATTTTTTACTGTTACCTAAGAATCTGGACAATATGGAAAAAAGGATTACAGTATGTTTAATGTCTTTATTTCAATTTTTCTTGGACAAGTTTCCCCAGGCCTTGGTCAAGTCTCCCCGCAGTTGACCAGAGAAAACGTTCACAGAAACACTTTTATATCTTTTGCAAAAATAATTTAAAAATTCTGCAAAAAAATCATGAACACGCACATTATCTTTCTACGTCATATCTCAATGAGTTTTGAACGATTGAAAACTTTTTAGAGAGTTATGCAGGTTTAGCTGAAAAGTCTCCCCATGTTCACCTATAAGTCAAAGTCGTTTACATCATTGTACGCCAATTATTGCATAATTTAATTTATTAAAATAATATAATGTACGTATTGTGATTAAACATACAATTCAAAAAATCAAAAATTAGGGCCATTTGATTCATTCATGAAAAATCCGCAAAAAATCCGCAAATTCAGAAAATCCGCAGAAAAATCCGCCACTCTATTTAAAGTTGCGGAAAATCCGCAGGATTGCGGAAAAATCCGCAACTATGGCAACGCTGAGCTCGCGTGACCTGTATATATGACATTCCCGTATGTAATGAAACGCTTACATGCTCCTTTTTGACGGCTCTGCGTGGGATATGCAGGCAAATTGCGCATTTTCCTCGCTGTTTTTTGAAAATCCTTGTTTTGGTTTATTTATAGTAGTCGCAGTAATTCCGAAATTTAATACGAAATACGTGCACAAATTTCCGATCAGATAGTGCAAAAATATTGCGATTTCGTCCAGTAGAACGGAAGATATTCGCATTTCAAATCTGGGAAAATTTCTCAACTGAAATTTTTGAAACGGGACCCCATATTGAAACGTTAGAAGTATTCTACTTCAAAAGCGAATTCGTCATATTTTTCGTTTTGAATAGCATAAAATATCAATATAGATACAATGGTTATCCATTTCGCACTTACAGCTAATACTGTAACATGTATCGAAACTACTGATTTAAACTATATTCAAAAATGGCAGCCTGTTGCTGAGACCGCCGTCAAATAAATGATTTGTTGACAGCTATAGCAAATGTCACACAATGGAATGTCCTTCTAGTAAATGTCTTGATCAATTAATTTGAAGTAACCAAATTAGCAAGAAACTTCCGTATTCATGTGAACAAAGAATCTTGTTTTGGAATCTCATGTAGGAAGCATTGTGGTATTAGCTGATTGAACTTTTGAGATACGGTTGGCTCCTTAGGAATAGAATTGAAAATGCCACACTTACCGTTTCGAAGAAGGATTGTAAGTGCAGAATTGTAGTACTATCCATGAAATTGTTTTGTTCACTGAGAATTGGCAACGAAGTCTTTCCGAACAGAAAGGAAAAAAATCCTCTTTACTTTGAACAGACAATTTATTTCGTCGATCAGAAAATAAAACTAGTAGCGAGCGGAACGTTTGTGTAATAGCGTCACTACCCGATCAGAATGAAATAACAAGATTATAACAAAACACAATTTTTGTAACATATTGTGTTATAAATTAGGTCTCGTTAGTTGTTAAAATAAGAGAAATTTATAACAAGTAACAAAGCAAGATATAGTTTTGAAATATTTCTGTTATGTGTTTCTGATCGGGTAAGCTCTACGTTGATTTTTATACTTTTCGATGCAACTAACGCCAAAGAAATTTAGTCAAATTTCGTTTTAATATTGTGTACGTGAAATGACAAAACAAATAATTTGTAAAGTTGAATTAAAAGGTCAACGAATCTAACCTCTGCGGGTGAAATGTCTGGCAAAAAGGCTGATAGTGTGAAACAGCGACCTGTTTACATTTACGTTGAATATAAATAAAAATAGTAAATACAACCGCAATCTCCACAGACACAGCATTTAAGCTCAACCATCGCACTAATTGAATGCGTGGATTATTCAAATATTGTCATTTTTTGCATCGGTAAACAATATTTACTATTCTGCTGATAAATGCTAAAGTTATCTTATTATTCAACTTCGCTAGTCCTGGTGTCATATATTAGTTTTTTTTAATTTGCTGACGCTATATGTATCCTGCATTTCTTAAGTATGTCCACCAAATCTTAAAATTTATTCATTAAATTCCATTCTATTTCGCTCCTCAAGTTGGCCAACTGCATCGGTATAAAAGCTTCCACCATTTATTTATTTTATCTTGACAATCATTATAGCTCCGTACCCAAGTAACAATTGAAATGCTTGAAGGATTTACCATTGTTTTATCTTGATTTTAACAAGGCACCATCGAAGCCGATGATTTTATTATGGTTTTAAATAACTATCATTTGATTTGCTCTGTAAGTACTCTACAAAACATTGTTATGACTTCAACAATATAACTTGAACTTTTAAGTTTTATGTTGTGGTTGTAAAAAGGTTCTGTGCACTATTTTAAACCTAGAATAAAACTAGCATAAAACAAGCAATCAAGTCATAAGACAGTTTTATTTTAGACTATTGCAAATCTTGAACTTGATCGATTTCTTTAATAAAACCTATTTAAAACAATTATTCTTACGCAAGGTATAATATGCACTACGGAGCTATAATGATTGTCAAGATAAAATAAATAAATGGTGGGAGCTTTTATACCGATGCAGTTGGCCAACTTGAGAAGCGAAATAGAATGGAATTTAATGAATAAATTTTAAGATTTGGTGGACATACTTAAGAAATGCAGGATACATATAGCGTCAGCAAATTAAAAAAAACTAATATATGACACCAGGACTAGCGAAGTTGAATAATAAGATAACTTTAGCATTTATCAGCAGAATAGTAAATATTGTTTACCGATGCAAAAAATGACAATATTTGAATAATCCACGCATTCAATTAGTGCGATGGTTGAGCTTAAATGCTGTGTCTGTGGAGATTGCGGTTGTATTTACTATTTTTATTTATATTCAACGTAAATGTAAACAGGTCGCTGTTTCACACTATCAGCCTTTTTGCCAGACATTTCACCCGCAGAGGTTAGATTCGTTGACCTTTTAATTCAACTTTACAAATTATTTGTTTTGTCATTTCACGTACACAATATTAAAACGAAATTTGACTAAATTTCTTTGGCGTTAGTTGCATCGAAAAGTATAAAAATCAACGTAGAGCTTACCCGATCAGAAACACATAACAGAAATATTTCAAAACTATATCTTGCTTTGTTACTTGTTATAAATTTCTCTTATTTTAACAACTAACGAGACCTAATTTATAACACAATATGTTACAAAAATTGTGTTTTGTTATAATCTTGTTATTTCATTCTGATCGGGTAGTGACGCTATTACACAAACGTTCCGCTCGCTACTAGTTTTATTTTCTGATCGACGAAATAAATTGTCTGTTCAAAGTAAAGAGGATTTTTTTCCTTTCTGTTCGGAAAGACTTCGTTGCCAATTCTCAGTGAACAAAACAATTTCATGGATAGTACTACAATTCTGCACTTACAATCCTTCTTCGAAACGGTAAGTGTGGCATTTTCAATTCTATTCCTAAGGAGCCAACCGGATCTCAAAAGTTCAATCAGCTAATACCACAATGCTTCCTACATGAGATTCCAAAACAAGATACTTTGTTCACATGAATACGGAAGTTTCTTGCTAATTTGGTTACTTCAAATTAATTGATCAAGACATTTACTAGAAGGACATTCCATTGTGTGACATTTGCTATAGCTGTCAACAAATCATTTATTTGACGGCGGTCTCAGCAACAGGCTGCCATTTTTGAATATAGTTTAAATCAGTAGTTTCGATACATGTTACAGTATTAGCTGTAAGTGCGAAATGGATAACCATTGTATCTATATTGATATTTTATGCTATTCAAAACGAAAAATGTGACGAATTCGCTTTTTTTCTTTGATAACTCAAGTTTGACAACCGCTACATAGAAAAAACGCCTACCTTTTTATCTACCATCTTGGTCGAAGTCGCTGTCAAAATAATTATAACCTGCAAGCAGCGATACAGCCCAGCATAAAACTTGTCGATCGTAACATAGATACAAAAGCGCTATGATAAACACACTAGCTATATGACTTGTTATGTTATAAAAAACCCAGGAGGACATGTCATATGGAAGTATTTTTTAGGTATATCAAGTTTTATTGGAAAAAATGTCGTCCGATACAAAAATTCATGCCAACACAAAAAAACACCAATTTAAATTTTCTCAAATACATGCTTATTACCTCGTTATAATGAGAATTATACGTTTCAAGGCGTTTATCGAGTAAAAATCTGTGCACTTTTAACAAAATGTTTAATTTTTAATCAGAATTTGGTATAATGTTATTTTAATTCTAGCATTTTAAGTATCATAGAAAACCCATTTTCGGCCGAATTCATGGGGCGCATTTATTTTGCGTAACTTTTGCATTATATTTCACCGTAAATATTTAACGGCATGCCTTTAAAACAAGTAAAAATGGGTCGTAAACAAGAATAAAGATTTCGTATATTTAATATTTTGGGAAATATTATATACCTAACAATCATGCATCTCGTTCGATGATTGAAGTTATGAGGTGTGAAGGAATAAAACCGCGATAAAATTTTATTGAATATATACAATCAATGGAGAAAAGCCAAGCTAGAACTGAAAGCTTTAACATGGAAAGTAAAAGAGGCTTTAAAGACTTTGAAATAAAACGATTACTCCTATGGTGGTTTGCATATCAAGTTATACTGGTAGCAATACAACTGGGCCAATTTGTCATAACACGGGTTTATAGCGGCCTGTAGAAAGGTGTCAAAACCATGAAGTATGAATGGAAGGTTTTAAACATTGGTTGTAATAAACGCTATAAAACTTTAATATAACCAAAATTGTTACATGGGTAGTGCATATTATACCTTGCGTAAGAATAATTGTTTTAAATAGGTTTTATTAAAGAAATCGATCAAGTTCAAGATTTGCAATAGTCTAAAATAAAACTGTCTTATGACTTGATTGCTTGTTTTATGCTAGTTTTATTCTAGGTTTAAAATAGTGCACAGAACCTTTTTACAACCACAACATAAAACTTAAAAGTTCAAGTTATATTGTTGAAGTCATAACAATGTTTTGTAGAGTACTTACAGAGCAAATCAAATGATAGTTATTTAAAACCATAATAAAATCATCGGCTTCGATGGTGCCTTGTTAAAATCAAGATAAAACAATGGTAAATCCTTCAAGCATTTCAATTGTTACTTGGGATAAAGCACTCTAGGCAAACAAGGTTGCCAAATAGGGTTCAAATTCAGAATTCGACGCAAAACAAGGAAAACGAAAAACAAATCAACTTTATTATATCTTAATCCTTAAATGCATGAAACTCATTTTTCCTTGGTACTCTTTTTTTCTGTATGGATACGATATATACCTCTTGTTAAGGCTTTATACCACAGAAATCGGTATGTTGCCAAATGGCAACAGTATGCATTTGAAGGTTAAAAGGGGGGGGGTGAGGATTTGAGTGTGAAAAAAGATAGAAATTGGGCTAAAGCGAATTCTATTCTAAGTTAGAATTTAACCCTTTTCACAGCCAGTATTGAAAAGCATCCTGGAAAACACTACCCTAATAAAAAGCAATTGCAATACCTTTCTATTGAGAAAGGCAAAAATATATACCCGATCAGAAAATCATATCAAGAAAATATCAAAATTATTTCTTGATTTGATATTTATATCATATAACAATATAATTTTGATATATGTCGCTTGGAACGAATTAAGACTAAATTAAAATTATATCATGTTTTGATTTGTCAATAATAATAATAATAATCAAATAATATATCATATTTATATCAACCATATCGTATCTTTTCAACATAGTATGTACAACAAAATATTATCTTCCCAAGACAGTTTGGCAAAGCTATAACGATATCACCAGAGATGGATCCTCCCCAGCACTGGATCCAAATCGCATTACTAGTGGTCTTGTCTTGTCATATGTTGGAATGTAAATACATAAGATAATGTACGCTTTGTAAAGCTACTCGATGATTACAGATCACAACAGAGAAAATGTTCCGATGTAGTGCCACGAAGCAGCAAGTAGTTTTAAAGATTTGATTAGCTGGGTTTCGGCATATGACAAGCTGAAAGAGCAACACTTGGTCTGACTTGAAGAGCAATGGAAGCAAAACCTGTAGCGAGTGCAGGTAAACTACTAAAGAAGAGTCAAAGAGAGAAGAACATACGAAAGAATAGGAACATGCATTTTAAGGGATCATCCATAAATGACGTAGCATTATATAGGGGAGGGGGGGTTTTGTATTTGTGATGTTGTGTGACGACAGGGGGTCATGTCATGTTACGTAGTTTTTTAAAGGGGAATAGGGGTTGACCTAATATCACGACAATCTTACCCGTTTCATCTAACATCGTTTTTTTAATTTTTACGGGGTCCAGGGGGGGAGAGTTACCGTCAAGCTACGTAATTACCAGGTGGGTATTTAGAGGTTTGTGACGAAATGCTACGATGGGGGAGGGGGATGTTAAAAATCACTCAAAAAATGCTACGTCATTTATGCATGGTCCCTTAAAACTGTGAAGGATGTGAAGTGAAAAACAGGAACGCCTTCGAAAAAATAAATGAACGAATTTTAAAATTATATGCTGATCTAACTGCGAGTTCTAACAAGTAGCTGCGTCGGTAATAAAAATTATAAAATTAGTAACACAGGGAAATTAAATGCACATTTTTTGAGAGACACTTGTACTAAAGAGAATAATGAATTATCTTTCACAAGAAAATATTTGATTTATTAATTAAAAATAATATAAAAAAATGATTTTTGTGATATAATTCTGATATTTTCAGATATATTTACTGCGCTCAATTAGATATAAAATATCTTAAATATCCGTTTGTGTGATATAAATATTTTATCAAACCAAGATACAACCAAAATACATTATACTGAAAAAGACTGAAATATAATAAGATATAACCGGTACATTTTCTTGGTATAAAAACTTGATATTTTAACAACTATCCAGCTATATTTTATATCAAACAGAGATATATATTTTGCCTTGATATAATATCTTATTTTGATATAATTTTGATGTGAATTTCTGATCGGGTACGCAAACTTTAACCCATATAGTCCAACGATTCCACATATTGTATGGATGATACCCTGAACAGGTCGTTAGGCTCTTGGATCATTAAATGTTTATTAGGGTACAGTTATTCTGCAGTGTTTTTCTTGTCTTCTTCTTTGCGCATCTCCAAACTCTGCGCACTTTCTTATCATCACGATAATAAACCTTGGCATAGCAAATTTCCGAAAATTTCAACTATGCCAAAAAATCCATTTACTTATTGCTAATACTTGACTCTATTTGTTCACCATAAAAATTCATGTAAGGCCAATAAAAAATAAAGCGATCATTACATGCTAAAACGTTCAATTTTTTTGCGTCTTAACACTTTTACTAAGAAGTGTTCGAACATTAAATACGTATTTTTTTTTCAGAAAAAATAGCTTTTTCCCGACTATTTTTCAGTAATTGAGCAGTGTAGGTAACATTCAAACACACTTGTGGCAATTTGGGATGGTATGCAAGCCTTACTCGTTTGTGCAAGTGGATACCCGAGCAAAGTCCAACATCAAAATTACAGCAAATAGACAACATATTTTGATATCAAGCATCAAATTGAAATCTTATTTTGATATCAGTTTAAACTTTTCAGATATGACACCATATTTTGATCTCATTTTGATGTGCTTACATTTTTAGAAAAAAATGTTTGTTTCTATTTCTTTGACAAACATCAAATTGATTACTTATTTTGTTATCAATGAAATATTTCACCATCTCAATGAGTTTTCAGTTTGCTTTCACTGATAGCATAAATAGTTTTCTGTTTGATTTCATAGTGCATTTTTCTGCTTTCGATTTTGATCTTTTAACCGTTAAAACGACCAAAATGATAACCTGAGCAATTCATTCCCTACTACATCACAACATCACGTTTAGCTCTCAATTTGTTATCAGACTCTGCTCGGGAACCTATGTCGATCGAAACAATCACTCTACCCGTCGGGCAGCGACTGCATGTAATGTTCCTGAAAGCAAAATTCGCTTAAAGCTGAAAGCCAAGCTAGCTTTTCGAAATCCGGGAAGACCGCATGTTATAACGAAAGAAGAGGAAACACATTGTGAATTGGATAATCGATAGCGAAAAGGTTGGTTTTCCGGTTGATCAGCAACGACTAAGGACATTCGTTTCGTTGCGTATACGTTCAGCTTCCTCGACACCGTAAACTCGAATAACCAGACAATAGGGACTCTTACACGCGCAATAAAAGTGTCATTACTAAGTAGTGTCATTACTGGAATTGTACGGGAATTCCATCATTACACGCCTTATACGTTCATTAAAAGTGACATTACTGCTCAGTAATGACATTACTAACGCTTCATGAACGGGGCCCTAATAACCCTAATCACCCGAAGGACCCTTATTTACATCGCAGGATCGACCAGCAAAGAAAACCGTTTTGATACTACCAAACAAACAAATTTTAAGTTTTTGTAATCCTGATCCAAATGATTTATAAAGGAAAAAGATGGGTGGGTAATGTCAGAGACATAACCGGAGTGAAGTAGAATACACTTTAGACCGGTAAATTCGGAATTATCAAGTTGACAATTTGCAACATTCTTTGAAAATATTGTTGAACTTTTATGAATGAAGGCACGCAAACGAACGTTTGACCGTCGTCCTACTACCAGCATCAGAGAAGTAGCAGATCAGCATTTTTCGCTACATGGCCTGTACCAAACAAACCGCTCGTAAGTCCACCGGAGGAAAGGCTCCCCGCAAGCAGTTGGCAACAGCCCCCTGGCAACCCTATACCATCATATGGAGTTTGACAGCGACCGACATATATGGGGTGTTATAGCTATAAAGCCCCAAACAAAGAATTATGTTCGGCACTATGCTCAATATTCAAGCATTCCACACGACGTTTTGCATCTTGTGGGATGATTTAATAATTTAATTTAATTGATATTTTATAACTAAATACAGCTTCTAATCATTCGGTTCAAAATCAATGTTTTGCCTTTCATGGCAGTGATGCTGGCTGTACAGAGACGTCGTCCTTGACAGGGGGCTGGTTGGCAACGAAGGCCGTGTAAAAGTGCCCCAGTCACTGTTGGCGTTAAGAAGCTACCGAACAGAAACAGTCGCCCTGCGAAAAATTCACAGCTATCAGAAATCGAGCGGGCCTAAATTGTGCACAACTATTTCCAATCAGCGCAAAAATCGAAGATTTTCATTCAGTACAATAGCAGATTTTCACTTTTAGAAAAACAGGCAACATTCTGGCTGAAACGGAGCACCTATATCGAAACGTTAGAAAACGTTCGATTTTTGTAAATTGAATCATTACACTAACCTGTCTACAAATCACACAAATAACTTTTTTATTTTGTGCCATTCTACTTGAAAGCGACGGTATTGTTCACAAGTGGCTCACTTACCATCCAACGCCCTTGGCAAGCCACTTTCTGATGCTTGTAATAACAAAATTTCAATTTCATTCTTTGTCGATAAATTGATGGCCCTGAAAAGGGCCTTTTGTTTGGGCAGTGTTTGGAATTTACTTGGAGCTGGTGTATATGGTAATAGTTTTGGTGCCATCGAAGACGGCGTGATTGGCCAACTCTTCTAGCAGCAGCAAACGGACGACGGTTTGAATTTTGCGGGAGATGCTGCAAACGAACTGCTGCATGCTGATGCTGCAAACGAACTGATCGTGAACAACAGCATGCTGAGTTTTTATACCTGACTACAGCACAATGTAAGCTCGTCCTTTTTTGTGTTGTCCTCAATATGTGTTTTTCGTAGCTCCACCCCTTCGTTGGTCGACCACATATTTTTGATAAAGAACAAAATTGAAATTGTGTTTTCAATACGGAGGTTATCGAACACTCAGGGTAAAAAGAGTAATGTAATACGGCACCTTGGTAAAATGTTTGAGAATTGAAACCTTTTTTGAATGCGCCTAGTAAACACGAAACTGTAAACAAACAAACAAATAATAACTTTTTCTTTTGTGAAATACGTGAAATCGACGATATTGTTCACAAGTAGCTCACTTGCCATCGAACGCTCTTGGCAAGCTACTTTCGGATGCTTGTAATAACAAAACTTCAATTCGATTCTTTGTTGATAAATGGCCCGTACCAAACAAACCGCTCGTAAGTCCACCAGAGGAAAGCCTCCCCGCAAGCAGTAAGCAACGAAGGTCGTGTAAAAGTACCCCAGTCACGGTTGGCGTTAGGAAGCCTCATCACTACTGAACAGAAACTGTCGCCCTGCGAGAAATTCACAGCTATCAGCAATCGAGCAGGCCTAAATTGTGACCCAAAATAAACCACAAACCAACAAGTTCTTTTCAGGACCAGCCAATTATATTCCAGTAAGATATAAATGAAATTTTCGTTTTCCATTGCCTTACAACCTCTTTCCTCCCGGCTTGAATTACTATCAATCTTGATGATGCTGTGCGGCGGGGCACAGGCAGTTTCCATTATAGTGGAAAATTTAGGTCTGCGCGTTTTTCCCAAAAGTTTTTTAGCTGTGCTGTTTTCAAGGAAGTTGTAGTTGAATTCAAAATAAAATAGTTTACTTCTATTGTCAGAGGTGGACCTTACAACGAAAACTAGTCTGGCTCGCTTAGAATCGAATTGTATGGACCAACCACTGCTTTCTCAAAATCCGTTATTTTCAGTAATTGTACATTCTACAGAATTATTCACAACTATTTCCAATCAGCGCAAAAATCGAAGGTTTTCATTCAATACAACAGCAGATTTTCACGTTTGAAAAAACAGGCAGCATTCTGGCCGAAAATTTTGAAACGGAGCACCTATATCGAAACGTTAGAAAACGTTCGATTTGTGTAAATTGAATCATTACACTAAACTGTCTATAAATCACAAATAACTTTTGATTTTGTGCCATTCTCGTGAAAGCGACGGTATTGTTCACAAGTGGCTCACTTACCATCCAACGCTCTTGACAAGCTGATGCTTGTAATAACAAAACTTCAATTTCATTCTTTGTCGATAAATTGATGGCCTTGAAAAGGGCCTTTTGTTTGGGCAGTGTTCGAAATTTACTTGGTGCTGGTGTATATGGTAACAGTTTTGGTTTCATCGAAGACGGCGTGCTTGGCCAACTCTTCTGACAGCAGCAAACGGACGGCGGTTTGAATTTTGCGGGCGATGCTGCAAACGAACTGCTTCATGCTGATGCTGGAAACGAACTGAGCGTGAGCAACAGCATGCTGAGTTTTTATACCTGACTACAGCACAATGTAAGCTCGTCCTTTTTTGTGTTGTCCTCAATATGTGTTCTTCGTAGCTCCACACCTTTGTTGGTCGACCACATATTTTTGATAAAGAACAAAATTGAAATTGTGTTTCCACTACGGAGATTATCGAACACTCAGGATAAAGCGAGTAATGTAATACGGCACCTTGGTAAAATGTTTGAGAATTGAAACCTTTTTTGAATGCGCCTAGTAAAAATGTTTTCCACTTCACTCCAGTTTGTTTCTGACCATATTTGCAATTTGCGTACTGAAATAAATCATAATTTAGGGTTTAACATAAATTGCTCTCCAGGGAGAAACAGTCCATGAAACAGAAAATGCAAACTTATTCTTTGAAATGATTTTGGTGGCCCTGAAAAGGGCCTTTTTTATAATGATACAAGTGAGTTCTACCTTTTCAACTTCCAAATCCATACAAAGTGCGTCACTGCCGCTTCAGAATATAGACGACATTCATTGAGGTTTTGCGCTTGGCGTGTTCAGTGTAGGTCACGGCATCTCGGATGACATTTTCTTGCACACCATCATCATTCGTTGATTAAATCGAAGATGCATTTTACACCACCACGACGAGCCAGACGCCGAATGGCGGATTTGGTGATTCCCTGCATTTTATCACGAAGAATCTTGCGATGACGCTTGGTACGGGAACGCAAACATGATACCGCTCATTGTACCGTCCGGACGAGCATGTTGCTCGTGTGGTAAGCGAGCACCCACTGATACAAAACAAGCTCGCGTGACCTGTATATATAACATTCCCGTATGTAATGAAACGCTTACATGCTCCTTTTTGACGGCTCTGCGTGGGATATGCTGGCAAATTGCGCATTTTCCTCGCTGTTTTCTGAAAATCCTTGTTTTGGTTTATTTATAGTAGTCGCAGTAATTCCGAAATTTAATACGAAATACGTGCACAAATTTCCGATCAGATAGTGCAAAAATATTGCGATTTCGTCCAGTAGAACGGAAGATATTCGCATTTCAAATCTGGGAAAATTTCTCAACTGAAATTTTTGAAACGGGACCCCATATTGAAACGTTAGAAGTATTCTACTTCAAAAGCTGGCATCACTGAAAAGTGGACGAACGAAATCTTTTGATATATTAATTAGATGTGTTTGAAACTGCTAAAAGTGAAAGAAGAGTTATATGTGGTGTATTTGGTTAGAGTTCTTGAGGTGCACAGTGGAAATCGAAGATGTAATAGTGGTTTGAGCCCATGGCACAGTGGCACGACTTAGAACAAAAGGTGGACTAAAGTCCAAATTTTTCCGTATCGGTTCATATAGGACGTTTTTATGTAATTTTGGTACGCTGAATTCGTTTTCGATATTAAAACATTTCAAAAATGAACATTTACTATTCATTAGGGTGTCTCAAAAATATTTTTTTTTCTAAATCGTTCTTAAAATTTGTGTATATTAATTTTCGTGTGCTAAATCGTTTTGGATATTAACATTTACAAAAAAAAAATCATTATACATTAGGGTGGCTCAAAAATAAAAATTTTGTTGTGAAGGTTTAAAATTTTTTTAAAGACATTTTTGTGCGCTGAATTCCTGTTAGTTATAAAAAATAGAAATTAACTTTACTGCTTATTAGAGTGGCTCAAAAGTAAATATTTTGTCTTTTATAAAGATTTCTTTCAATTGTGATTTCGAAATTTATTTTCCGAATTGAAACGAATTGATTGACATCTCATTATGGGGCTTTAGAAATGACTATATTATTTTAAAGGATCAAATAAGATGGGATTGTCTAATTTTGGAACGTTTAATTCATTAGTGGGTTACTTGGCATGAAAACTACATTTTTTCATTTTCAGAACAAACATTTTGAGCGTCTTAGTGGAATATTGATTTACATTCACTAATCAACAAGATGGTTAACGATTTTGTTGGTTGTGTGCTTTAAGTTGCTTAGATTGCTTATTTCATACCTTAAATTAAAATAGATCCAAAATCCTTTTTTCGCGTATATGGTTCATTTAAAAATGGTCATATTTTATTTGGATAATATCGCATACCCTTAAGCTATATCAGTGCTATGCAAACTCGGAAAAAATAGTCTCACCAAATGACTAGAACTCAACTGTGTTCACTCAATTTGACAGTTATTGCGTAAGTTAGCAAAAATAGTTCATGAAACATTTTATGACACATTTCAGATGGTTGAAAATATTTACTGAATTTTAAACATTCTTAATTCCTTTACCACTTAAAAACCATACTTCCCACTCGGCTTCTCACTCTTGATCACTAGTAAAACCCTTGTAGATCATGCTCTAAATGCTATTTGAAAGTTGTGCATAAATTAGTGTCATTATTCTAGTCATAAAGTGAATATTCAAATTAAATATCAGTAATAACCATGCGTCTCCATCCACAGTTTTTTCAAATTTTGACTGCTTATCGCAAGTTTTCGCAAAACTAGCATAGGCTCATTTTAAAGAGGAAATGAAAAGCTTTCGAATGAATATAGTGTGATCGCGGGCATTCACGGGCGTCGTTGTTGTTATCGCTTTAGAAGTTCGAATTCAATAAAAATTCATGACAAATAGTTATCTAAACACTAACTAAACCAACTAGTGACTTATTTTTGGCGATTTTACGATGTAATTTTATCACACGGATAATTTTGGTGAAGTAATGCAATTCATAAAATCAACCGTTTCTTTGAAAAACGAGAATAACCGTATATAGTTCCTATAGTCAAATAATGCAAAAACACTTGAGTTATGCCCTTCAAAAAGCTGTCAAAAATTCATTTTCCATTCAAAACACCTAAAATCTCGCGAAAATGTCTCTGATGGCTCAGCTGATACGAGAAAAATACTAGTGAGAATATCGCATAACCTTCATATATGGACTTAAGTCCGGGCTCGTCCCACTGTGCATGGGAGAAAATTGAAAAAAAAAAATCACGATTGCCGAAACACCGACGCGCCATTTTCCGTAACAATGCACAAGGGAGTATAGAGTTCTAAGCAAATCATTTCACTCACACCACTTGGGTGGTTTGTTTCCCTCCAGCTGTCATATGTAAAACTGTCAGCCAATTTAAACATTTGAAATAGTTCGCATTAAGTATTTATAATGGTGCTGAAATGCCCTTTCTCGCTGTAAAAGTCATTCCAAAGACGTACAATGCCGGTTGGTCAGATTCCATCATGAAAATAATCCGACTGAAAACAAATCGTCGAACACACTAATACAGTTACAGATTGTCAAGTACTCTATATTCCAATCATATTCCAATTAGATCATGAAATTTACTCTACATAACCCCTCGTAGCAGTACGTTGATTGCCGTTTACGCTCGTTCAAAATAACTCAAGAGTGAGTGGCTAGCCACTCAATTTTATAAAAAGCGCTCGTATTCAAAAAGTAAGTTTTTCTCGTTTACTTAATTTTGAGTTTTGGCTAACAATGTCAAAATTTGAGTACTTTTCATCTAAAATCAAAATATGGTAAATAATGGGTTAGGCTCTATATTTATAATATAACTACAGAAAGATTGATCTGTTTTTAAAAACATATTTATCTAAGTCTCTCGGAATTAATGCGTTGTCTCGACATATATACCGGAAACTTCTTAGTCCTCAGATGGCCTGCAGATTTGCTGAGATCTAATCGTGACGGGAGGAACCTTAAAAAATACAATGGGAACTGATTCAACGTAGCAGAAAAACTCGGCTACACTTACTACTTTACAACAAAAGGGTTTCTTTCGACGTCCGACTCCATACACTTGTTCGAAGTATTTTTATTCACACTCACAAAAACGCGACGCGAAACAGGACACAACACTTATTGTCCTTACTAACTTGTTAGTAAGGACAATAAGTGTTGTGTCCTGTCTCGCGTCGCGTTTTTGTGAGTGTGAATCGAGTCCTTACGTTGGCACAACCCCCCAAAAACAAGTATTTTTATTCACCCAAAACATTGACGCGTACTCAAGATATGAGTTAACTTTACTCAACTCAAAACTCACCCTAATAAACATCTTATGATTCGAGAGCCTAACGACCTGTTCAGGGTATCATCCAAACAATATGTGGAATCGTTGGACTATATGGGTTTAAGCTCGTGAATAATATTTTGTTATTAGGGCATTTATTTGCAGATACCATCGATTAAGGAATTTGAATACTCCTAACCCCAATTTTGAGTGGTTCTGAATGAGCGTGTGAGTAGTACTTTAGTAGACTGCACGGTAAAAAATGGGTGGGTAATGTCAGAGACATAACCGGAGTGAAGTAGAATACACTTTGGTTATACAAATGCTACAATTTTGACTATCTTCTGATAGGTTGTATTAAAAGCAGTTATTTTGTTATTTCTAATGGAAATACCGAAATATCGATACACGTACATCGAAATCTAAAATATTCGAACATATTTATCTATATAGTAATCCTAAAAAGAGCATTTAATGAATGTTATTGTAAATTGAATCATTACACGAAACTGTCAACAAATCACACAAATGATAACTTTTTATTTCGTGCCATTCTACAACATGCCGACGATATTGTTCACAAGGGGCTCACTTACTATCCAACGCTCTTGGCAAGCCACTTTCTGATGCTTGTAATAACAAAACTTCAATTCGATTCTTTGTTGATAAATGATGGCCCTGAAAAAGGGCCTTTTGTTTGGGCATTATTCGGAATTTAGTTGGAGTTAGTGTATTTGTGCCATCTGAGACGGCGTGCTCGGTGAACTTTTCTGACAGCTACAAACGGACGGCCGCTTCTTGTATCCTTTAACAATGTTCGGAAACATTTAGATCGACGTATATGGTACGAAGATACAAACAAACTGATATTGAGCTGCAGCATGCTGTTTTTATACCTGACTACAGCACAATGTAAGCTCGTCCTTTTTTGTGTTGTCCTCAATATGTGTTCTTCGTAGCTCCTCCTCTTCGTTGGTCGATACACAAGCAAATTGTGTTGAACGCGTCGGAGTGCCGTTTACTTAGTAGCTGTAATGGAATACCTTACTGTTAAAGTGTTGAAATTAGAAGGAAATGCTGCCCGTGACAACAAAAAGACGATCCCACGTCTTCAGCAGCTGGCGATTCGTAACATCGAAAAGGACGATCACACATTTTTGACTATGAACAAAATTGAAATTGCGAATCTGAATGGGCCAATCGACGAACTGCATTTCTATCGAGCAAATTTACCCGCCAAAAAACCATTTTCCGACAGGAAATTCTGTGCTGGAACAGCAATTTCTTTGCGATTTTGTCGTCTTTTGCACATACATAGTTTATTTGGAGCAGTTTTGGAATTATCAAGTTGTCAATTTGCAACATTCTTTGAAAATATTGTTGAACTTTTATAAATGAAGGCACGAAAACGAGCGTTTGACCGTCGTCCTACTACCAGCATCAGAGAAGTAACATATCAGCATTTTTCGCTACATGGCCCGTACCAAACAGACCGCTCGTAAGTCCACCGGAGGAAAGCCTCCCCGCAAGCAATAAGCAACGAAGGCCGTGTAAAAGTGGAAGCCTCATCGCTACCCAACAGAAACTGTCGCCCTGCGAGAAATTCACAGCTATAATCAATCGAGCGGGCCTAAATTGTGACCCAAAATAAACCACAAACCAACAAGTTCTTTTCAGGACCAGCCAATTATATTCCAGTAAGTTATAAATGAAATTTTCGTTTTCCATTGCCTTACAACCTCCCTCCCCCTTTCCTTCCGGCTTGAATTACTATCAATCTTGATGATGCTGTGCGGCGGGGGCACAGGCAGTTTCCATTATTGTGGAAAATTTAGGTTTTTACCAAAAGTTTTTTAGCTGTGCTGTTTTCAAGGAAGTTGTAGTTGAATTCAAAATAAAATAGTTTACTTCTATTGTCAGAGGTGGACCTTCCAACGAAAACTAGTCTGGCTCGCTTGGATTCAAATTGTACGGATCAACCACTGCTTTCACAAAATCCGTTATTTTCAATAATTGTACATTCTACAGAATTAGTCACAACTATTTCCAATCAGCGCAAAAATCGAAGGTTTTTATTCAGTACAACAGCAGATTTTCACGTTTAAAAACAGGCGGAAAATTTTGAAACGGAGCACCTATATCGAAGCGTTAGATTTTTGTAAATTGAATCATTACATTAAACTGTCTACAAATCACAAATAACTTTTGATTTTGTACCACTCTACGTGAAAGCGACGGTATTGTTCACAAGTGGCTCACTTACCATCCAACGCCCTTGGCAAGCCACTTTCTGATGCTTGTAATAACAAAATTTCAATTTCATTCTTTGTCGATAAATTGATGGCCCTGAAAAGGGCCTTTTGTTTGGGAAGTGTTCGAAATTTACTTGGAGCTGGTGTATATGGTAACAGTTTTGGTGCCATCTGAGACGGCGTGCTTGGCCAACTCTTCTGACAGCAGCAAACGGACGGCGGTTTGAATTTCGCGGGAGATGCTGCAAACGAACTGCTTCATGCTGATGCTGCAAATGAACTGAGCGTGGGCAACAGCATGCTGAGTTTTTATACCTGACTACAGCACAATGTAAGCTCGTCCTTTTTTGTGTTGTCCTCAATATGTGTTCTTCGTAGCTCAACTCCTTCGTTGGTCGACCACATATTTTTGATAAAGAATAAAATTGAAATTGTGTTTCCAATACGGAGATTATCGAACACTCAGGGTAAAGAGAGTAATGTAATACGGCACCTTGGTAAAATGTTTGAGAATTGAAACCTTTTTTGAATGCGCCTAGTAAAAATGTTTTCCACTTCACTCCAGTTTGTTTCTGACCATATTTGCAATTTGCGTACTGAAATAAATCATAATTTAGGGTTTAATCCAAATTGCTCTCCAGGGAGAAACAGTCCATGAAACAGAAAATGCAAACTTATTCTTAGAAATGATTCTGGTGGCCCTGAAAAGGGCCTTTTTTATAATGATACAAGTGAGTTCTACCTTTTCAACTTCCAAATCCATACAAAGTGCGTCCCTGCCGCTTCATAGTATAGACGACATTCATTGCGGTTTTGCGCTTGGCGTGTTCAGTGTAGGTCACGACATCTCGGATGACATTTTCCTGCACACCATCAGCATTCGTAGATTAAATCGGAGATGCATTTTACACCACCACGACGAGCCAGACGCCGAATGGCGGATTTGGTGATACCCTGGATTTTATCACGAAGAACCTTGTGATGACGCTTGGTACGGGAACGCAAACATGATACCGCTCATTGTACCGTCCGGACGAGCATGTTGCTCGTGTGGTAAGCGAGCACCCACTGATACAAAACAAGCTCGCATGACCTGTATATATAACATTCCCGTATGTAATGCAACGCTTACATGCTCCTTTTTGACGGCTCTGCGTGAGATATGCTTGCAAATTGCGCATTTTCCTCGCTGTTTTCGAAGGATTTTCTAAAAATCCTTGTTTTGGGTTATTTATTGTAGTCGCACTAATTCCGAAATTTAATACGAAATACGTGCATGCATTCGATCAGATAGTGCAAAAATATTGCGATTTCGATCAGTAGGACGGAAGATATTCGCATTTCAAACCTGGGAAAATTTCTCAACTTGGTACCGTGATACCGGTACTGAACAAAAGCCAGTACCGGTATTTTCGGTACCATTCAATTTTTTATGACAAATATGTTAACTCTGCAGGGGGATCTGATTCAAAATATCGGTCTGCAAGTTAACGTTTAATTATATTAATTTGCCTTCTAGATAAATTGTTGAGATAACACCTTTGTGTGGGAATGCCCCATCATCATAATAATTCTAGAAATTAAAGTTTTATTAGCGACATTCTGATTGGTTTCCATTATTCACTGGGTGGCGCGTAATAAAACTATAGTCTAAGTCATGTCTGTATTTGGTTTGCTCTTAAACCTTTATCTATAAAAGAACGAACAGCGATTTAGTAGCTAACAGTTTTAGACGTGGTGAACTGCTTCAAATGGGGCGATTTGTAATTATTGGTGATCGGAAAATTCAGCAAAACTCCATAGTTTACAGAAAAGCAAGGAGCTTTGATATGCATTAGAGAATAGTAGGCAAACGACTTTAAGGTTGGAACCAATTTTCAGAAAAAACAAGAGAGGAAATGCGATTAACCTGCTCGGATTTACTGCCATTCTCGCTTTGATTTACTGTTGTTAATAGGGTTTCATATACATTTACCATCTGTTCAAATCGACGAAAGTCGCACCACTTAGCAGTTATTGATTTCAAAGTGGCCTAGATTTCGAAATAAAAGAAGGTGCCCTATATGAATAATATCTTCTGTGAAATAAGTCTTGCCATTCCGAAGCAATTAAAAACAATAAATATGTTTTTTTGATCAGTTCAAATCAATCACCTGAGAATAAGATCATCAGTTTGAGCATTCAATTTCAGTTTGAAGCTTTTTTCGAATTTTTAAAAAAATATTCGAGTACCGGTACTACCGGTACTGAGGGCTTCTGTACCGTAGTACCGGTTCTCGCTAAAAGGGTCGGTACTGCGAACCCTATTTGCACTACTTGCCCAACATTTCAATGCGATGTGTCAATCTGTTGGAATGGATCATTTCAAAGCACTACGAAATCAACAGCAAATCACTTCCATTTGAAATGTGTTGCACATTGTTTCTAATAGATCTTGCATTTAACTATATACGTATTCCTTACGGTATATCCCATTATGGATTACCCGAGAACAAATAATTGAATAATAAATTAACCACAAGTAAAATATACAATACTCACTTCTACATTACTTTGGAAATGCAAGTTTTCCATTTTTGCGCTATTTCCGAGCATACATGTTTTGACACTTTTGACATTTGTAATTAAAGATGGAACCACTCAAATTGAATAGATTAATACAGTGGTGCGAATTCAACGGATATTCATTTCAATTTAGAGATCATTTCTATTAAATAGCTTTCAAGGACTAGGTCATTCTGATACGAATTATAAATCCTTAGAAAATCAATGCTAAATCACTTCAATTGTTAGTGATACATGATAAACTGATTCAAGTGCAATATCATTTGAATTAGACGTGACAATTTTTTACCACGTGGGATCACTGGATGTTTTTATTTTGTTTTGGTTCTGTATTTGCACAGAACTTCTATACGTTTCATATCAATGGGTTTGTTCCAGTTCACACTTCTTGCTTCTGGTTCCTCTCAGTCCGAGGCCGGTGGAGGAAAAAGAGAGGAACAGAATAAAGAAACGGTTTTCTCCCTCCTAGGCGTGTTTCGAAATTCAACATTGCTCAACAATTGGTCATCGATGACCAAATTGTTGAGTTAAACATGGCCGCCGCTATTTTTTTGGTGAGCAAAAGAGAAAGTTTTGCTCTGTTGTGATACAAAACTTCGGATGCAACATTGCACGTTGGAGAGATGCGACACCCATTCCCCTCTCGCTGCTGAGCGGCAAAGAGAAACTAAAATAAGCTGGTACCAGTGATGCCACATTTTATATTATTTACCGGGAATAAAAAAATCGCACTACTTTTTCAGAAAATTTGCACCGAAATTTACAGCAATAAGTTAATGCGAACGTTTTGCTAGTTGAATAATATTTGGTTAGTTTGGGTGTTTTATACATCAACCTTTCCAATCTCGCTTTATTTTTCCGTCAATAATAAATAAAAAACACTGAGTTCTTAGTGCAAAAATCATTTGTTCTATTGTTAAGGTTTCAATAATAAGTTCTTTCGCTAACAAATCATTTGTTTGGAGTAGTCAAATTACAAAATATATTTGTATTACACACCAAAGAAAAACAATTTCCGTAAATTTATATATCCTATATACACTTTCTCAATATTACTAGGTATTAGAAATGTCAAATAAAACTATTGTTTTACCATTTTATCTCCAAAAATATGTACCATGCTGTAGTTTCCTTAGACATCATTTTAATCTGTACCTATACAATTCAAATAATCTGCAGCTTTATAGAAACATCTGTACTTTTGGTAGCACTGCGCGGTACGCATACAGATCTGTCAATCGCGCTTCTCATTCGTTCTTGAAAATTGATGGTGGCGGCATGCAGTCGGCTGAAATAAATTCCCATTCTCACAACATGTGGTCGGCTCCCAGACATGCTATCTCTTTCGCTTCTTTTACTTGTTGTATAAGCTTCTTTCAAGAATGCGTGTACCACCGTCAACGAAGTTTTGGCGTCAGTGTGCTCTTGGGCTCGCATCTGGTAGGATGCTTGCTAATTGATGTGCGCAGTTGTATGATAAATAGGGCATTCAAGTTTTCATTGCGCTCAAATACAGTTTTTCACTATTCTCGGGTTATTTTTGCTATTATCAGTTTCTCGGTGATGGTTTGGCCGATTATCACAAATGCCTCAAATTAAAGGTATGTTTTCCTGCTACGAAATTTCGTACGGATCCGTTGTATGGTTCCGGAAATATAAACTGTTAATCGTCCGGTCACATGAAATTCCCATAGAAGAAGGAACTAAAAAATTGTAAGAAATCGAATTTGAATTTGGGATGACAAATATCTTTAAAATGCATGAAACATCGAGATTTTAACCAAACCATTTTTGGTGTTTAGATCATATGGGCATCCTTCAAGACGACCAAACTCAAACCGCTGATTACTGGTTCAAGTTATCGATTTGGTCTTTTCTTTTACAAAATTTTTGAACTCGAATATTGATTTCTTGTATATAGTTGTCATGTCATGTATAATGAAAATATATTACACTAAGGTTTTTTTACGCGGGGGATACGTACCGCGTTAATTGGAAAATCCGCGTAAAAAGCCGCGTTAATTAGAAAATCCTCGTAAAAAAACCGCGTTAATTCGAAAGTTCGCCTAAAAAAACTCTCAACACAAGACTTAGAATATTTTTAAAAGTTTTTTTTGCACGGATTTCGCAATTAATACGGTTTTTGCAAAAATAAGTCCTTTTGAATGCAAAAGACTTAGACTTTTTCCTACAAAAATGCTGAGTTCTTTTAAATCCAAAGAACTTAGAAGAATTTTGGCAGTTTTTTTGCGCGGATTTCGCAATTATCTCGTTTTTTGCAAAAAAATATGCCTAGTCCTTTTGACTGCAACAGACTTAGAAGATTTTCGGAAAGATGGAAGAGACGGGTCTGGACTCCTTATGTCCCGCACCTCAACAATATGGGTATTTTTTGAATGATCTTGACGAGTAGGTGCCAGAAATTGATTTTTGGTGTTATTTTGAAATCCAAGATGGCGACTTCCGGTTTAGCGAAATTCTCTACAATCCATGCAATATGGGTATTGTCGGAATAGTCTTGACGAGTAGGTGCCAGAAATGTATGTTTGACGGCATTTTGAAATCCAAAATGGCGACTTCCGGTTTGGCGAAATTCGTTATAACCCAATAAATATGTGTATTTTCGGAATGGTGTTAACGAGCAGGTGCCAGGAATAAATAAATAAATAAATCAGCCTCTTCAGCCCAAGGTTGTCCATAAAAAATTGATTTTGGAGGCCATTTTGAAATCCAAGATGGTGATTTCCGGCTTAGCGAGATTCTCTATAACTTAACCAATATGAATATTTTCGGAATGGTTTTTGACGAGCAGGAGACAAATGTCGATGTTTGACGTCATTTTGAAATTTTAGATGGCGACTTCCGGTTAACCGAAATTCCTGAATGGAAAATCTGGGCGATCATCCAAAACATCCTCGAATATAAGATCTAATCATAAACCAGCGAAATGTAAAATATTTTTATGTGTGCATCCTGAAGAGTGCGGTGAGAATGGAAATGAGAGAAGAAAGAGATGTATGTAATGTGAGTTGGGGGTTTTAATTGATTCAAATTAAACACATTGGGGGTCATGCATAAATGACGTAGCATTTTAGGGGGTAGGGGGGGTATACAAAATTTGTGACGAAGTGTGACGAGGGGGAGGGTAGGGTCAGAAGTTGTGCGACGTAGCATTAAGTTTAAATTTTTTAACGGGCATCAAAACCCATTAATTAGAGAAAACAATCTAATGTTCCTCCATTCCTAAGTTGCTTTTCACGCAGTTTTTCATTTTGTAAATTTTATTGTTCGAGAAAAGGCAGGCTCGCGGAGAAAAGGAAAGATTTTTCATGCGGATTTAAATTAAATCCACATTAGTTAGCTAATATTGCTAACTAGTAGACTTATTTTGGTAGCTGAATTAAATTTTCTTTCGGATTCAAAGAAAATTTAGTAATTTAGTTGAGCTTATGCTTCCTAAAATCGTTGGCAGCTGCAGGATTGTGAACTTCTCTTCATGCTTTATGACATGTAAAATTCTAAACAAAACTATCCACACTATATATGTCATGAAATGGGCTTCTTTTGTAGGCAATTTGCTGTTATAATGAAAATGTTGATAAAAGTCGTCAAACATTTTGTAAGGACATATATTTAAAAGAATTGAAAAACATATGTAATTTTTTCATGTCCCGGTCGCGTTGGGTGGGGGGAGGGTTTGGGAAATGCTACGTCATTTACAAGGAGGAGGTTAGAATTTTGTGACCAAATGCTACGAGGGGGGAGGGAGGGGTCGAAAATCGCCAGAAGAAAGCTACGTCATTTGTGTACGGCCCCTTGCTAAAATTCAAGTAAATTCAACTGCTTAATTAAAGCTATTTGTACATCCCATACTGATTGGGTTATAGCGAATTTCGCTAAACCAGAAGTCGCTATCTTATAGCGTTTTCGTTTTTTCTTGGTTCTACCCCGGTGTAGTGCAAAGAAAGGGATAGACTGATTACACCCAAGTTTGTATGAGTGTAGCACCGACTACACCGGTGTAGTGCACTGTCAAAAACGAATATGCCATTAGATTTAAAAATGGCGTCAAAATCAATTTCTGGTACCTACTTCAAGACCATTCCGAAAATATCCATATTGTTGAAGTGCGGGCCATAAGGAATCTTCCAGACCCGCGTCTTCCAGCTTTCTGAAAATCTTCTAAGTCTTTTGCATTTAAAAGGACTTAGAATATTTTTTTGAAAAAAAAACCGTGTTAATTTCGAAATCCACGCAAAAAATAAGCTGCCAAAATTCTTCTAAGTTCTTTGCATTTCAAATTCAATTATTTTTCAGAAAAACATCTAAGTCTTTTGCATTAAAAAAAGGAAATTTATTCATTTCAACTACCATCAAAGGCATTTTGAACATCATTCTTCATTAGATGCACAATATATGTACCTATGTGAAAAATTGGTGCGAGTATTACGTACTACTATTGCACTGGCGGATCGCATTCATTGCAATTGAGTGAGTTTCAGGCAACCTATATTTTAACTAAAGATTAGGACAAATCAGACTTAAGTCCACGCTGGCACGTAGCCAGAGGGAAGGAGGGGGAGTCTAAACGGTAACTCCGCTCCCCCACCACATTTTCGCAAATAATGATAAATGATCACAAATAAAAAAAATAATAATTCCAAACAAGCGTGTTTTCAAATTGATGTGAAAATGATATAGAATAAATTTAATAGTAGATTGAGCATTGGCAAAATCGAATTCTCACATTGGCGATCCTGCCGGTTATTGTAAAAAGAATCCAGTTAGAATCCCCCACGCGGTTAAATCAAGTAAGGAAAGAGTGAAAGCGTGTAAACTGAAAGGCTTCCCAAAAACAATATGGCGACTCGAAAGACCATTGAAAAGAATTGTGAAAGCGTGTAAACCACGTGCCTTTTCATACTAGCAAAATTGCTGCTTGGTCGCCTGTCATGAAAAATGGCTGCTTTGTAGCCTGCAAAGAAAAAACTCAGCAGCCGCATGCATATATTATATTTCGCAAAAATCGCCTTAAGGGCCATCCATATACCACGTGGACAATTTAGGAAAGGGTAGAGGACACGAGAAAGTCCATGCTTGTCCATTGGGATGGGGGTGGGGGTATGGGTAATGTCCACGTCGTCATATTTTTGTCTTTTATATAAAAATGAAACAAATTTGTATTGTCATTGGTGTGAGCGGTTATATTCAATTTTTTTCAAGATTTTTAAATAGTCCAAGTGCTTATAACAGCATAGTATATGCGTGTGCATCACGTGTGAAAATTGAAAACATCTATGAATACTATCATCGAAAAAATCATAAGAACTCGCACGAAAAAGAATCAGAATTTTTTATCTGGGGTAACTGCTCCCTAATTCATCTTAGCACCTCTATTCATCTCACCTATTTGAACACATTAGTTAGAGCAGTATCTGCTATCTCTATTCAACGCATTAGCTCAAATGGTAGGATGAATAAGGGTACGTTGTGCTCGACTTTTCGCTTCGCTCAAACGCGAGTATTTTACATTTCCCAGGAAATTTTTTTAAACTGTACTGCTTCTTAGGAACGAAGCAAAGATGATGATACCTATTTAAGCGCAATCCACTAACTCTAAGTCGAGTTATCAGCGAAATAGTGTGATATCCTGACTAATGAGGCAGCTCAGACATCAATCTGAGAGGCTCTGAACTGATGGAGTACATAAGTAGTACAAATCTCCATATTCTGAATGTGGGAAACCGACCAACTTTTGCGAGGTCTGGGAGGGAGGAGGTGTTAGACATAACACTTTGCTCTGATAGAATTTTGCATGAACTGGGAAATTGGCAGGTTCCAAATGAAACTGAACCGTCTCTATCCGATCATAAATATATATTTTTCGAGCATTTTGATGTCACCTTCAATGTGGTGACATATCGTAATCCTAAATCTACAAACTGGGACCTCTTTTTGGAAAACTTGGCGACTAAATTTCATGGATATTTTCCAACAATTAGTCAATTAGACGACTTAGATGACATCGTGGATACGACAAACTCATTCATATTAGCATCCTACGAAGAAGCTTGTCCACTTCGTACTGTTAAATCGACTAGGGGAACCCCTTGGTGGAGGGCTGAGCTTGATAGAATGAAGAAGGTTATGAGAAGAGCTTGGAACCGGCGTCAGCGTGATGACTCCAGGGCTTTCAGGTCAGCTCGTAGTGCATATAAGAAATGTCTTAGATCTGCAGAACGGGCTGGCTGGCAAAGCCTATGCACTAATGTCTCTAGTCTGAACGAGGCTAGCAGATTAAATAAAATTCTCTCCAAATCGAATGATTTTCAGATGAACTCCTTGAAAACCAGAGATGGTGTTTATGTGACAGACGAAAAAGATGTTCTTAATTGTCTCTTCGACACACACTTTCCAGGTTGTATCGATCCGGAGTTGATCAATGTTCACAGATCTCATTCTGGTGATTCGGACACGTGGGCGTTAGCACGCACATTGGTTTCCACTGAATCGGTCAAGTGGGCAGTTGACAGCTTTGCTCCATACAAATCACCCGGAAAAGATGGAATACTTCCCGTGCTACTGCAAAAGGGATTTGATATTCTTAAACATGTCTTGAAAAAGATTTTGCTTTCCAGTCTTGCTACCGGGTATATCCCGAAAGCATGGCGAGAAATAACTGTTAGATTTATTCCCAAAGGGGGGCGCTCAAGCTATGAAGAAGCCAAGAGTTTTAGGCCTATCAGCTTAAGTTCTTTTCTTCTGAAAGCTTTGGAACGGATAATCGATCATCACGTCAGGAACGTTAGTTTAGTTGAATATCCACTGCACAAAATGCAACATGCATATCAGTGTGGGAAATCCACGATCACTCTGCTTCACGATGTTGTTTACAACATTGAGAAAGCCTTCTCGCTCAAGCAATCTAGCTTGGGTGTATTCCTAGATATTGAGGGTGCTTTTGACAATGTGTCCTTCCAGTCTATTCTGGAAGCGACGCGCGGTCATGGGATACCTGCATGTATCTCAGGTTGGATAAACGCAATGCTTAGTAACCGCATACTTTGCTCGTCACTGCGACAGGCTGAGATACGGAAGTTGAGTATTTGCGGTTGTCCTCAGGGCGGCGTTCTGTCACCTTTGTTATGGAACTTAGTAGCTGACGGCTTGTTGAAGAAACTCAATGAGCTTGGATTTCCAACCTACGGATTTGCTGACGATTACCAAATACTAATTACTGGATTTTGCATCGGAACAATCTTTGACTTGATGCAACAGGCTTTAAGAGCTGTCGAACAGTGGTGTCGACAAGTTAAACTATCAGTTAACCCAAGCAAAACTTCAATGGTTCTTTTCACGAAGAAGCGAATAACAACCGGGGTTCGTCCCTTGCAGTTCTTTGATTCTGAGCTGCTGTGTGCAGATCAAGTCAAATACGTTGGAGTCATATTGGATTCCAAACTGAATTGGTCTGCTCACATTGAGTTCAGAGTCAAGAAAGCGTGCATGGCCTTCGGGCAGTGCAGACGAACTTTTGGAAAGACCTGGGGTCTCAAACCTAAATACATCTTTTGGATTTACACGACAATTGTACGTCCAATACTGTCATACGGATGCCTTGTGTGGTGGCAGAGGGGAGGGGTGGTGACAGTCCAGTCAAAGCTAAACCATCTGCAAAGAATGGCGCTCATGGCGTTGACTGGTGCTTTCACCACGACTCCGACTGCTGCTCTTGAGGCACTTCTAAATATCAAACCATTACACATACACTTAAAACAAGAAGCACTATCATGTGCATACAGACTACAGGTTACTGGGCTTTGGAACAGTAATCATGTTGATCTTGCTACCAGTCATACACGATTGTGGTCACAAATGGTTACATGGGGTGAAGATATTCTTGCTCCCAGCGATATTACACTCACTTGTAGTTTTCCTTACAGGACATTCCATGTTAAGATTCCCTCTCGAGAGGAGTGGTTGTCTGGCTTTATGGAAAGACAACAACAAACGCAAGTGGTTTGTTACACTGACGGTTCTCTGATGGAGGGACGTGCTGGTGCTGGTGTCTACTGTCGTGAAATGAGACTGGAACAATCTCACTCACTAGGTAGATACTGTACTGTATTCCAAGCAGAAATCTTTGAGATTATGTGCAGGGTGCAATCGGCCCTTCAACTGAGTTTGTCCGGCAGAGTTATAAACTTCTGCTCCGATAGTCAGGCTGCAATCAAGGCCCTTAGCTCACACAAATCCCGGTCCAAGCTAGTGATCGCGTGCCGAACCCAAATCGAAGAACTAAGCATTGTCAACACTATCTACCTTGTCTGGGTGCCCGGACATTGCGGTATTACTGGAAATGAATGGGCTGACGAATTGGCCAGGGCAGGTTCAGCGATTGACTTCGTTGGTCCTGAGCCCGCGCTGCCAATTTCGACAAGTTGGATAAGGGAAAAAATACGGTCCTGGGCTTCGTCCGAGCACCGCAATTATTGGAGAAATCTACAAACGTGTCGCCAAACAAAGGCGTTTCTAGAACAACCATGCCCAGTGGTTTCGAAAAATCTCTTACATTTTTCGAAGCTCCACTGCGGCATGCTGACCAGGGCTTTAACCGGCCACTGCAAACTCAATTATCACATGGCAACTATTCAGCGCGCTGAGTCTTTGTCATGTGATCTTTGTGAATCCGACTACGGAACTTCATATCATCTGAAATGCAACTGCCCAGCGCTAGCGCAATTGCGATTACGAGTCTTCAGCCGTCCTTATATAGACGAAACCATGTTTGGTCGACTGAAACTCAGAGACATACTAAAGTTTCTTATCCAATGTGGTAAAGAGCTTTAGGCTTATTCGCAGGCAAGTTGAACTACTTGTGAGTTTAATTTACCTGTTGTTTATTTTTTGTTTTGTGCTGTTTCTCCCACCCTTCCAAGTCTACTTCCCCACACCTCCTTGTCCTTTCCTTCCGCTCAGGAAATGATGAAAACACACGGCAAGGCACAAATCCCCGACTATGTACGGGGAACGTGCCATTTGAGCCAATATATTCTGATTCCTGATTCCTGATAGGAACGAAGCAAAGATGATGATACCTATTTAAGCGCAATCCACTAACTCTAAGTCGAGTTATCAGCGAAATAGTGTGATATCCTGACTAATGAGATGAATAAGGGCTCGTCTACCCTAAATCACTTGATGCAATCGTCTGTAACATGGTCTAATCACATTAATTTTGGATTTCATAGCTAGAGGTTGAAATTACGAACCAATTCAAGAATTCAAAGGTTATTTGTGATGAATCTTTGAAATGTAAACATAAAATATCATAAGTCGTTGAGATTTGAACGATTTTCATAAGGTTTGCTTCATATTAGTCTTCCACATGGGAAAATTTTCTAAATTCCATTTTTATGAAACTACCCATTTTTTTGAAAGTCCACATGGACACCGTAGGGAGGAGTAGGGGTTTATGAATCATCCACACTTGTCCACGAGGGGGTCAGAAAAGAGGGGTTTTTTGTCCACGTGGTAAATAAACGGCCCCATACAGTACGCCACATCGCAATTGAATAAAAAAGCTCGCGCATAAATATCAGCAAAAATACCTTGCCGCAATGAAAACTAGGCATGACGGTTCGGGACAACCGCATTATATTCAAATCACAAAACAAATAGTTTTCCTTTTGTTCTAACATAATAACATCGCATAATTGCATATAATCAATCGTAAGACTAAAACAAAATGGCCGCCAGCATAAAATATTACCGCTACAAAGCTTGGCATGGCAGATCGGGACGATCGCATTGTATTCAGCTAAATGCCTTGAGCAACACGATTTTTTAGCCATTAATGCATTGCTCGTATACGCACACCAGCGTTAGCAACGACGAGCCAAAGGGCTCATTGATCGCAGCAACCTCGACCGGCCATCTTTTTGCTTACGATCGCCTCACAGGTAAGACGTGCTCCTGTTGCACACATTTAAGTGTAATACCGTGATGGGATATTTTCAAGCAATGCAATCAAATTCTCAAATTTTGGTGTACGTGGTTTATGAATGGCCCCTTGTCTCTCTGGTCGTGACAATTTGGTGTATACAGTGCTACCCAGCGGTGAAAACACGACCCATGGGCTGTTCCCATGTAAATTATCAAAAACGGTTCACCAGAAGTTGCCATCTTGGTTTTCAGAATTGCGTCCAAAATCGATCTCTGGTATCTACTCGTAAAGCCTGTTCCGAAAATACCCATATTGATTAGGTTAGAGAGAATTAAGCATTTGCCACAAAAATGGGGTGAAATAAATAAAAACAATTGTGGCGAACGTTTCAGTGGCATTCAATTTTTGAACCACAATATAAAATTAATTCACTTCGTAAATATTCTATGGGCATACTTTTTCGATCGATCTGCTTCTTTCTATAACACTCAGCAAATGATCAAAAAACTTTTAAGCAGGTTTTCACTTGTTCAACAAATATTTTGGTTGTAGTACAGAACCTACGAATCAATTGTCGACAACCGACTACTACTACGAAACTATATGAAGTGAAACAACGAGAAAAATGTTAGCCTTCGTTAGGTGTAACATTTTCGTAACAAATAATTCAAAATTATTTTTAGCCATATTTAAATGTTTTTGAAACCATTTTGTTTGTTAGAAATTCAGAGTTTGGTAAATAATGTCTTTGATGCGGTTGGCCAACACGAATCGGTGCCGAAGTGGATCATGTGTGGCCTCAATAATACTGTACAAAGATAATGAGATCAATCGTTAAAACTGATTCAAAACCTTTATAATAATTTTTAAAGCATGTAGAAAATCACAACTAAAATAAGATTGAAACTTCATGAATCCAGTACTAAAACTCAGAGTTTTTTTTCGGAAGCATTTTTAGTAGATTTACTAATATTAATATATACTGGTGACTGTATTAAGGTCCATATAAGTTCTAGAATATGAATTGACCAATTTTACACAAACTCGAATTCAAATTCCAATTCGTTCCAATTAAAGTTAAAAAATTCCATTCGACAAAAACAACGCCGCATTTAATGCAAAATTTGTGAATTTTAAATTCATCAAGCAGTGACCGCTGGCTTATTCTTTGTTCTGGAACCCTGTGGACTCTCGAAAGTATTTTCAAAATTCGCTTTGCAACTATTGCGCTTTTCATCTGTTTTGCCTAAACAACTTCAAGGTACCGAAGAGGGGCAGTAAAGCAGTTTTTGCATGTCGCTAAATATTGTATTTAAACACTAAAGTGTGTTTTTAATTACGCAAGAGACCTCAATATATTTTACATTCTCGTGTTCGATGATATTTTTAAGATGGGTCAGAAAACGTAAAAAAACATCTATGGTCCCTTAAGTGATTGGTATACAGCAGCAACATTGAACGTATTATTGTTTGAATTATTTTCCAACAGTAAATATGCTGTTTGTTTAGGCTTAGGTGCTTTTCTGATCTAACAGATAGGGTGATAATAGAAACAAGGAGAAAATCCGCTTATTACCTTATATGTTCATAAAAATATAGACATTTTCCAACGTCAACGAAATAAGCAGATTGGAAGCTACACCATTAATTTTGTTCTACCGACTCTCAGTTTTTCCGCAACTTTTAACCAAGTTTTACGCAGCCGAGCACTCAGCCAACCAAGATCTCAGTACAAGTGCCGTTTGTTTTGCTGAAACTCGGAAAATATATCACTGAAAATCTGTAAATTGAAGCCACGTTGTTGAGCTATCAATTGAAAAAATTAACTGACCGTTCAGCTGTGCGGAAAACACCGAACTGAAGATAAGATATTCAAATGTTGAATCTTTAAAAGCACGATTTTGAAGAAACTACTTACCACCGAATCAAAATTAATTTATAAATGCTGATAACAATTTTGGTTTCACCCTAATTAATTAATGCCTGAAGTATCGAGACGAGTACATATAGACCTTTTTAGTAGACCCAACACGAAAAACACTCATAAACAGCTATATAATTAGCTGCATTTAAAGTATAGTCCATAAAGCAAGGAAGAGTTGCAATTGAAAAGCGATATAGTGAACTTGTTCTTTGTTTATTCTCCTATTTTCAGCGTGCGCAACTAGTGTTTAGGATAAGCAGTTTATTAACTAAAAGGTACATAAGGTGTGCATAAGTTGCCCAAGCAGAAAATAGGAAATAACGACAGGCGCAAGTCCACTCGACTGACACGCAGTGCTGATCACAGAAGTGAAACTTATTCACCAGCAATTCAATACTAGCGCATGCCAATTAACTGGTGTATTGGTATGTGTACGTTAAAAGTCTCTTTCCTCTCGATGCCGTTTGTTGACCAAATCATCGGCCCTCACCGTACGATGGATTGTTGAGCTGTCTGATGTGATGATCTCTCTCTCGCGCAACATAATCAAGCTTTGTTTATGTTGCACACTGGTGTCACAGCGCGTCGCTTTACTCTCCCGCAACGAAAAGTCATCAAAATACCGATGAGTTGCTGGTGGATTTAAGAACGCGCCTCCTGTTTACTGGTGCTGGACAAACCGAATATGCTGTGGTGTGCCTTGTTTTTTTTTGTTTTGCTCTGTTTTGGTTCTATGATAGTCAAAGGGTTTTCACTTTTCTAATCAGTGCGTGTTCGTTTTGCTGTGATTTGTGCCTGTTCTTGCCTCTTGTTGAACTAAAAAAAATAGTAGTAAATCGTATAAATGGTGGTCATGAAGGTGTAACAATTTGTTCTTAGATCGGAGGGCAATCGTCAGGACTACGTTTTGTGCGATCAGGGCAAGCAAAATGTAATGTGTCCAAAATTAACAAGGATGCTTTTCCGATCAACATTGTTTATATTACTGAACTAGGAGCGAACACCTTCATGATATGGACTTGAAAGGAGATCTAAGGCGTAGACTGCAGAGAAAATGCAGAGTTCGGACTTATTGCTAATACTGTGTATTTTGTTTTAGGGGGATAATGGTTTCGGTACTAGTCTACCATTTGGGTCACAAAGGGTGTTCGAGTTGTGAATGTTAGAGTTACGCTCGGTTCGGCGGAGAGGACTTAGTTTATCAGGCAGTGGTTGTATAATGCTTTTTATAACGTCAAAATTCTCACACCCTCGGGCTCTGTTTTTTCAGGAAGTGTCGAAAGAATATCTATCAATTTTCCGCAGACATGGGATGGATTTATATATGCCAGGGAATGACGACATGAGGGTGAGACAGTTTGGGCGGGGACATGTGTTGAATTCAATGGAGACACTCACGGTTTGCGGATACCTTTTTCCCCACCTGCGTCGAACGAACTGAATGCACCGTCGACCATACCTAACCAAATAAGGTCGCAGACCAAATACTTATATCAAAACGCGATTATTTTCCTCTGTATATTTAATTTTCTATTTATGTTGTTAAGCGCTAAATCAAATATTCGGGTCCAATACATCTGAGATCACCAACGCCTTGAAATAAGCTGCATCACATAAAATAACCGCTAATCTTGATCGGTTTCTGAAATTAATCGTATTGCAAGTATTACTAGAAAATATATAGCTTTCCATACTAACCCCATCTACTGCTATCGGATTCATCTTTATCGTAAATCTGCAGGAGCCTTCTATGGTATTCCCCGTTATCTATGGCCAAATCGCACCAACCGTCGTAATCACGGTCATCATATCGATCTATTGTTTGCCCAATCATACGGCGACAAGACCTCAAACGTTCGGCTTTTAAACGAAGAAGATGAGATCGTGGTCGCCCCCTCACATGGCCTAACTATCGCATCTGATACACACGAATCTTTTTTTTGATTCGTTTCTTCTGAAGTAGGCCGGTCACAGAGCTTCTATCAGTCAAACTTTCGGTATCCCAACAGAGTTTTGCCATAGCATTAACGATCTGTCTTTCATACTCGCGTATAGATCGACGACTGTACTTTGTAAGGACAGCCACTTGCGTACCATACAATATAGCTGGTGCAATAACAGTTTCATATATTATCCTTCCGACCTGCCAGGAAGGTTTATACCTCTTTACGAAGTCCAGGATCGTCTTGGACACTCGAACAGCAATTCGACATCTTGTTCGTATGGTCATTGGCCGAACTAGTTGGGAGGTGAAATAAGCACCAAGATACTTGAGTGGCTCAGTCGTCTCATAAATCTGTCTCAATATTTCCATTGTTTCAACAGCATCTCCTTTGGGTTGACGAATCAAAACTTTACATTTATTTCGGTTCAAGTTTAGTCCAACGTAACTCAAATACTCTTGCAGCTTCATAAGAATTCGCTCAGCACTCTCCTTAGACTCTGCAATAATGAGCAGGTCGTCAGCAAATCCCATTTAATTGGAAAACTGAAAACGTCCTGCTGGTTAAGCCTCAGTTCATGAATTTCGTCGTCTACGGATTCCAGCACCTCTTCCATAATTAAATTGAATATTTAGGGAGAGAGGACAACCCTGCTTTATTCCCAACATTCTCGAAATGGGTCTAGTCAACTGTCCTTTCCACAATACATGCTGCTGCTCACTTTGGAAATACTCGAGGACTCTGTTTATAAACCCGACGGGAACACCTTTACCTGTAATGATGAAAACAGATATAATGACCATGGATACATATTTGACCAAGGGACTGACTTGCGAATATGCACAGTACATACATATAGAGTTTTCGATTGAAGGAACTGGTGTAGTTTTCTGCACTGAAATTGCACTTTTCTTGCAGAAGTGTTGTCAAAACACCGACACCATGTTCCATTAATAAGAACTGCAATAAAAAAGTGCAATTCCAGTGGAATTTCGGGGCAAAGATTTGGCACCGAAAATTTTGTCGGTGGAGCCAGTGCACTCACTAACACCAATATAAAACAAACGTCAAAACAAGATCCAAAATGGAGTCGAAGGATAATTTTAATCGTAAGCGCAAAATGTAGTTTGTTTTTATTTTGGCTAAATAGTAGACTTACTATTTTGTAATTGCAGGATTTATTTATAAAACAACTGTGCTGTTGGAAATTAGCTGCTAGTAACTGTGACCGGTGATTTGTATTGGGTCGGTCACCAACATTATTATCTGAGATTACAACAAGGGTGGTAAATGTTTTACTTCCCAATGGTTCCACTTCATACTGAGTGTTGTCGTCCGTCGAAAAGCCTGCGAATATGAGGTCACCCGCATTTCCAAGTCCTAATAAATCACAAATTTTAGGCAAAGTGTTGACTGAAATATTAGGTTTGATATGCCGTTTCAGATCCAACCTGGTGTGAGAGGAAGTGTTTTGTTCACGTATTTAGCCACAATGCGTCAATTGTTATTTCTTTAACCGGATAAAAATCATAATATTTGTTACCAAGCTGTCGTCGCAATCAAATAAAAATTCATAAAAATTCAAATTGTTTGATTTCTTGATCGCAGATGGAAATGTGTTTTTGCACGTTTTCGGAAAGGATTAAAAGCGATACTAGTGCTACACTATCCTTGACCTGAGTAATGGTTAAACCAACAGGTTGCCGTGCGATTAAGTAATAAATTACAAATTACATTGTCGTGATACACATAACAGCTCCATTTGCTATGGATGGATACCCTGGTGGTTGTACCATTTGTCAGGCCAAGGAAACTGGATGTTCTATGCAAGTGCGACCAATGCCTATCACGGCAGTGAAGGTGTAGTGAATTACATAGGGTTAAATTGTATTGCTGAAATAATAACAGAGTAAAATGATAGTAAACTAGTGGAATTAAAAGAAATACTTCTTTGTAACTTACAATCAAGTCTATTTTTTTATTCATACTCAAGAAGGTTTACTCCTATTCACACTACCATTCCGTTCAGTTCGACGAGGTTATCAATTGGAATTTCCGTTCTAAACAATGCATTCTTGTATTTCCAAGCCATATTCTGTGGTGGAAGATATGCGAGCCATATCATGTTGATAAATAGCAGTTTGGTTTTATCAGTCAATGGCCGTATCTGCAAATGAAGGATTTTTTCAACTATAGCCAGATCTATACCCAACGACAAACCGTGTGTGCTGAAAATATGATGCAAATGACAATTCAGTGATGATTTTAACAATGACGGCGCCGGTGGTTGAATGGTAAGCGTGACCGCCACTCACCCCAGTTGGTCTGGGCTCAATCCCAGCCAAGGTCGTTGAGATTTTTCTGAAGTGAAAAAATTGTGGTCACGCCTTCCTCCCGATGGGAAGTAAAGCCGTTGGTCCCGGTCCATGTGTTGATGGATCGATATCTAGTCTAGATAGTGGAAGTCACCTCTGTGGCGTCGGTGTTTGGCCTCGTAGCGGAAATAGGCAGACGAAAAATAACTAGAGCTAGGAATATGAGAAAAAGAGTTTAACAGGTGTGATCATGTCTGCAAGATCGCGGGCGTAGGTGTGCGTGGGTGGTCGCGAAGAGCTCAAGCGTTGGTATGTTAACGTGTTTTTTGCGTGTGCTAGCGTGTATGTGATTGCGCGCGTGCACAGTAAAGCCGTTGGTCCCGGTCCATGTGTTGATGGATCGATATCTAGTCTAGATAGTGGAAGTCACCTCTGTGACGTCGGTGTTTGGCCTCGTAGCGGAAATAGGCCGACGAAAAATAACTAGAACTAGGTGGTCGCGAAGAGCTCAAGCGTTGGTATGTTAACGTGTTTTTCGCGTGTGCTAGCGTGTATGTGATTGCGCGTGTGCACACTCGATTCTGTGACCGTGGTACCATTCACATATTTGCGTGTGTCCTGAAAGATCGCACGAGCAGTGAATCTGATACAAAACCTCAGTGTGCGGTTCAGATGCTAGAAGGAAGTGAGTTCTCCCTATCAACTGTAGTTCCCGGCATGTCGCCATGGAACGTGTATCTGGTGGATATGAGCACCATCTTTGACTGACTCAGCTGAAGGCGGGTGTAGAATTGCAGTATAAGAATCGCGAAAAGAGAGAAAAAACAATAGATGAGACATGTAATAGATTAGACATGTACAAGATACAGCTGAAGTTACGATCATCACAAGACAAATATATATTATTATTTCAAACACTAGTAATACTTGAATAGCCAACCATCACCCATAGCACATCCTTTCTCAATTATCTATTTGTTATTGGTCGACTGCTGGTTTTGAGCTGGTAACAAGAGGAAAAATATAGAACAGAAAAAAGGCTCACATGAGCCCTCCCGGCATCCTCGATACACCTCTATCGAGGCGTATTGTTATCAACATCTTGAAGCGGGCTTCTTATATAAATTAAATCCTGAGTAGTCATAATGATTGGTGGATTATTAACATGAGAAATAATTAACCTCTAGTAGTAGAACTTGGCGCAAATAGAAACTAAAAAGAGCGTCCAACAAGGTGTTTACAACATCGTCAATCCCATCAACCTGCGAGAGGGGAATTTAAACATCAGTGAAATTGAATATTTTATTCAACTCAATTCTGCGCGCCGCTATAAGTATGTACTTACCTTACCGTTCAGGCTAGAGCCGTGTTGTATCTTGCTGTATACAGAAGCTCCGTCTCCACTCCACTGGACCATTGCTGCTTGTCGCCAGCCTTGCAGTCTTCGAAGGGTTCTATCTAGTCGATCCACCATGCTCGCTGTGAGCCCCGTCTTCTTGTGCCTGTGGGGTTCGCCCTCAAGAACCATCTCCACCGGGTCGGCGTCCGACATTCTTACGACTTGTCCAGCCCACCGCAAACGTCCTATTTTTGCGGTATGCGCGATGGATTGTTCTTCCAGCAGTTGATGCAACTCATGGTTCATTCGCCTGCGCCACGTTCCGTCTTCCATTTTCGCGCCACCAAAGACTCCAAGGGCGCGTTGGTCCTCCACGAGCATAGTCCAGGTCTTGTGGCCGTAGAGGACCACTGGTCTAATCAGCGTCTTGTAGATAATCAACTTCGTGCGGCGGCGAATTTTGTTTGACCGGAGCTTCCTCCGGAGTCCAAAGTAGGCACGATTCCCCGCCAAGATCCGTTTCTGAACTTACCAGTGAGCCCAAATATACGAATTCGTCGATCATCTCGATTTCGCCACCGTCAATCCGAACTTGGGATGGGAGATTCACATTATCGTCTCTAGAACCTCTTCCTCTAATGTATTTTGTCTTCGAAACGTTTATGGCAAGTTCAATCCTGCTGGCTTCAGTTTTCAGTCTGATATACGTTTCCGACATCGCCTCAAAGTTCCGTGTCACTATGTCAATATCGTCGGCGAAGCCAAGAAGCTGGACGGACTTCCTGAAAATCGTGCCACTCGTGTCTATCCCCGATTTCCTTATTACACCTCCTAATGCAACGTTGAACAGCAGGCACGATACACCATCACCTTGCCGTAACCCTCTTCGAGATTCAAAGGGACTCGAGAGTGTCCCTGATACTCCAAAAACGCATATCACCCGATCCATCGTCGCTTCCATAAACTATCATAACCTGTGCCCCGTTGATATCCTGGATGCCTGTGTAGTGCATCCATAATCTTTCAAGCGATTGCTGGTTGTTCTTGTAAATCTTAATACCTATGTTCTAACACAAATTTACATATTTACATATTTGTTTGTTATTTGATATACTGAACTTAGTACATGAAACTTAAGGAATAAAAAAAAGATAAAATAGTGTGATCCAAGTCGGTCTTAAGGTTGACTTGGTTGAAAGTATTTATAAACAGTTTGGTAAAAGAAAAACTACCTGAGGAAACTATGAGCACAGTTGATCGGTTCTTAGAAAGATATAGGCTTTGGAAAGCCGGATGTTTAATTCTACAACTCCTACATCTTTACTTTGTGCGAATTGCTCTAGGTGCAAGTGATTTTTTAATAATAAATTGCCGAATTTTTCTCGAGCGATATTGGACAACTCCTAAACTAATGTGTTTCATAATGCTTGCACCGAAATCCTTTAACCTCTCTAAGAACATTTCTGAAAATTCCTCATGCTCTTACAAAATTACGCGAATCTGTCTATCTATCTATCTATCTATATATATAAAAGTCAAAGTTTGAATGTATATGATTTATAGACTCCCAAACGGCTTAACCGATTTCCGTAAAAATTTGCACACAGTAGGTATTTGGTATGGGGCGTGTTTGTGTGCTATTAGTTGGAGATTATCTGCCCGCCAGATGGCGCTTTGGAACAAATTGTGTTTTCCTCCTATTTCGCAGAGTGTCGCAGCAACATGCGATGGGTATTAGCTAGTATATATATAAAAGTCAATGTTTGTATGTATATGATTTATGGACTCCCAAACGGATTAACCGATTGCCGTAAAAATTTGTACATAGTAGGCATATGTTCTGGAGTGTGTTTGTGTGCTATTGGACGGGGATTATCTGCCCACCAGATGGCGCTTCGGAGCAAATTGTGTTTTTCTTCTATTTCGTTGAAAGTCGCAGCAACGCGCGATGGGTACTAGCTAGTCTATCTATCTTATAATATATATAAAGTCAAAGTTTGTATGTATATGATTTATAGACTCCCAAACGGCTTAACCGATTACCGTAAAAAATTATACATAGTAGGTATTTGCTATGGGGAGTGTTTGTGTACTATTAGTTGGAGATTATATGCCCGCCAGATGGCGCTTTGGAACAAATTGTGTTTTCCTCCTATTTCGTTGAAAATCGCCCGATGGGTATTAGCTAGTGCCATATATTGGAGACGTATGCTCCCTAATGTCGCATTTTAGATGAACTCGGAAATTAATCGGGAATTCATTAGTTTCTTTGGCTGTATATGTTGGTCAGGTCAGATAACTGGTTCCGGATTTATACGAAAATTCCGTGGGGTCTGTCCGAGGGGCATTAAGGCTATTTTTTAATTTTTCAACGTCTAGCTTTAAGTCTGGTATATTTATAGCTCGTATAGGATTAAAACTTATATGCAAACCCTTCGAAGTCATTTTGAGATGGTAATGGCCATATCCGAGCATCTTGGAAGCAGTTCCGGGGGACCTAGTAAATCAGAAATGCGCTATCTTAACCAAAAGACATATCAAATCTTACAAATTTTCATAAAAAATACACAACGATGTAAATTGGATACTCATAGACTATTCCTGGACCCTTTCGGAAGTATCTGGGACATCCAAGAACCGATTCCGAGAGATTTCCTGGGACCGATTTCCGGAAACAGCTAGCCTTATCTACGAAATAATTGAAAAAAACACGTACCTGCCATGCGGCACATCAAATTATATCAGCTTGATCATTCATGAACAATGCTGTCTTGTACTAGGTCATCTGGACATATGGGAACACTTTACGACCGGTTCCGGATCTTCGAACCAAGCATTTTTGGTGAACATGCCTGTCATGCGGCACATCAAATTACATCAGTTTAAGGATTTATGGACATTGCGATCACGTTGTATGTCATCCAGCCACAAAGATACTTTTCGACCGGTTTCGGATGTTCCTGAATCCGGTGCATCAGACCAAAAAAAGAGATGTGAGATTTGTGCCAAGAAAAAAGACGTTAAAGCATATATCGTCTGTTGCAACTGTAATACATCTGTTTGCAACAAACACGATACAGTACGCAACATGCATTCAATGTGTATCACTTGTTACAAACAGTAGCACTAGCGAGAAAATTTTTTTAATTCATCAGTTCAACAACTTTCGTAACTAACTACAAGAAAAATCAGTTTGCTTTTGAAATAATAATGTTCCACATATCAAGCTGATGTTATTTGATGTACCGCATGTCCAACATATTCACCAAAAATGTTTTTTTTTCGATGAACCGGACTCTGGAATAACCGGAACCGGTCGCAAAGTGTCCTAGTGTGCCCAGATGAGCTAAACCGTGGTTGCATTTCTCACAAATCGTCAAGCTGATGTAATTTGATGTGCTGCATGACAGGTATATTCACCAAAATGTTTGGTCTAAAGAACCGGAGCACGGAATAACCGGAACCGGTCGTAAAATGTCTCAGCCTATCCAAATTACCTCAAACGTGATTGCATTGTTCTTAGATCAACATGCTGATGTAATTGGATGTGCCGCATGATAGGCATATTCATGAAAAATGTTTGGTCCGAAGAACCGGATTCCGGAATATCCGAAACTGGTCGTAAAGTGTACCCGTATGTCTAGATGACCTAAACCAGGATTGCATTGTTCATAGATTATTAAACTGATATAATTTTATGATCCGCATGACAGGCATATACATCAAATATGTTTGGTCCGAAGAACCGGATTCCGAAACATCCGGAACTGGTCGAAAAGTGCCCCCTTGTGGCCGGATGACAAACCACGTGATCGCAATGTTCATAGATCATCAAATTGATGTAATTTGATGTGCCACATGATAGGCATATTCACCAAAAATGCTCCGAAGAACCGGATTCCGGAACATCCGGAACCGGTTTCAAAGTGTCCCCTTGTGGCTTGAGGACATACAACGTGATCGCAATGTTCATAAATCATCAAACTGATGTAATTTGATGTCGCCAAAAATGTTTGGTCATAAGGTGTCCTCGTATGCCCAGATGACCCAAAACAGGATTGCATTGTTCATATATCATTAAGCTGATATAATTTTCTGATCCGCATGACAGGCATATTCGCCAAAATTTTTTGGTCCGAAGAACCGGATTCCGAAACATCCGGAACCGGTCGTAAAGTGTCCCTGTATGTCCAGATGACCTGCAACAAGACGGCATTGTTCATACATCATCAAGCTGATATAATTTGATGTGCCGCATGACAGTTATATGTTTTTACATTTCTTACAAAAGAAATGTATAGGATTCGCTCAAACTTTGACAACTTTTTCCGAGGCCCGGAGGGCCGAGTCTCATATACCAATCGACTCAGCTCGACAAATTGAGACAATGTCTGTATGTGTGTGTGTATGTGTGTATGTATGTATGTACAAAATGTCATGTAATTATCTCAGCAATGGCTGAACCGATCTTAATGAAATTAGTTTCAAATGAAAGGCCTAACGTTGCCATTTGACACTATTATTTTTGATTTTCGATATGTTGTTTACTTTCTGAGATATGGGCGATTTTGTCAAAACACAGCAGGTTTCTTGCAAATAACTTTCGAACAATACAATATTGTCCCACAAACTGCGCATAAATAGAAAGCTCGTAAAAATACCATTCTAACAAGCTATAGATTGTCTAAATCCGTGCACGAGCGGCGGAGATATTAGACATTTTGTATTTTTAGTACTCGCTTACCAATTTCCACTAATTAAAAATGAGATTGTTTCATACAGAGTATTGCTTTACTGGTGTTTTAGGGGCAAAACTAAACCGATTTTGAATATCGGGGTATGAAAACACATCTACGTGATTCAAGGAATCGATGTTGAGAACATTTTGTGAATTACCTTTATAACAAATTAACTATTTCTCAAAAATCAATGTATAAGTTCACTTCAAAGACAAAATAATGCGTTGATAAAGAAACAGTGAGTTCTAGTATTTATTCCTTGGATTAGGCATTGCGTTCAATCATGAAGTAAATGTTGGATGGTATATCAATACACAGATCAACGAGTAATTCACCTAGTAGTCAGATAAAAGATTTCTAATATAATTATACTTGTGGCGTCACCGAAAGCAACTGTATGTTTGAAGCCCAAAAATCTAGCGAAAATTTAGCTCTTTTGCAAGATTTAGGTTATACTGGTTATGGCACAAAAATTACAAATTACATTATTTATGATAAGAATGTAAGAATCAATATATCATAATAATATACCTATAAAAATAATGTCACTGCATTAACCATCATTTGCCATTCCTCACACGCCCCCCCCCCCCCATCTCTCTCACTCTCTCTCTCTCTCTCTCTCTCTCTCTCTCTCTCTCTCTCTCTCTCTCTCTCTCTCTCTCTCTCTCTCTCTCTCTCTCTCTCTCTCTCTCTCTCTCTCTCTCTCTTTCTCTCTCTGTCTCTCTCTGTCTCTCTTCTATCGCATCTATCTAGCTATTTCTGTATGCATTTCTAAGTTGTGTGATAAGATCTTCTGCCAATCTGAAATATTTATTAATTGTAATTGCGAAGGTTTGAGAAAATAAAACTATTTTTTGTCTGCTGCTACATCAACTCAACTTTAATTCAATTGTATTCAAAGCCTGTATCTACACTATAATTAAGGAAATTCGTGGCTATATCAGAAAAATATTTGGCTTAACTGGGTAATATAAAAATTTGACGATGGAAATTTTCAAAAGAGACATTCCACGTGCGATATTTAAACTATTCGTATCTCTATTGAATTTTGAATGAAATATATGCTCAAAGACTGAAAGCTGAAGCCAGGATTTCGAAGACAAAATACATGAGAGGAAGAGGTTCTAGAGACGACAATGTGAACCTACCACCCTCCCTCACCTCGACGAATTAATGTATTTGGGCTCACTGGTAACCGACGACAATGATAACAGCAGAGAAATTCAGAGACGGATCATAGCGGGAAATCGTGCCTACTTTGGACTCCAGAGGACGCTCCGGTCGAACAAAATTCGCCGCCGCACGAAGTTGATTATCTTCAAGACGCTGATTAGATCGGTGGTCCTCTACGGCCACGAGACCTGGACTATGCTCGTGGAGGAGCAACGCGCCCTTGGAGTTTTCGAATTAAAAGTGTTGCGTACCATCTATGGTGGCGTGCAGATGGAAGACGGAACGTTGCGCAGGCGAATGAACCATGAGTTGTATCAGCTGCACATTCGTTGTATTGGTACGAACTTTCATGAAAAATAACGGGTCAAAGACCAAAAATATCCACAAATTAGATCCAGGAAAAGAAGTCCCCAAAGTACCCACTCTCGATGGGGGATGCAACTACAATGTGTCTTCTAACTTATCGTCGTCCATATTTGGATATACTGAGTAGTTTGAACCACTTCTTTTTCACAATATTGGTCTGTATAGGACTTATTTATCCATATTTCCTGCACGAGAATTCCGAATGAAACAATACAAACACGGCTTTTATGCAATCGACATAGCCTAGACATTTCACACTATTTACTTCAATGCAAATAAAAACATTGAAATATTTACCTGTCTCATCCACGAATCGCATTCTCTCTCTGTCGTTCTCTGTTCAAGGGGCTTAAAAGCACATGTGACCTTGTCTCACTTTACTATATTCAATTGCGCGTTAAAATACTGGACCAGTAAATTCTGTTCTGCACATACATCTTTTTTCGGGAATATGTGACCAAAAAGTAAACTTTGAATTCGCCAAGTAAAGAAGCATGAAAACAAAAAGAATAAAACCAAAAAAAGATGGAAGCCCTAGAAAGTCCATTTCATATTTATTAGCCTTTTCTCAGAAGATGGGATTTTCAAAAACATTTCAAAACTTTCAGATGCAATGGTTTTCAAATTCGTACAATCCGGTTTATTCATTTTCTTTATTCAAAAATGTTTTTGGCTTCAAATGTATGACCAATTCATTTTAATTATTTCATTCCGCATCTTTTTATTCGTTTTGTTCATCTGCGTTCATTTTACTTATTTTATTCGTTTCATTCTTTGGATTCACTCTGATCAGTTTATTCTTTTTGTGCATTTTACTCATATCATTCATTGTTTTCATTGTATGCATTTTATTCATTTTTTCCAATTTATTCATTTCGTTCAGTTTCTTCATTTTAATAATCTGACTACTTTTTCAGTTTTAATCATTTCATCCAAATAATTTATTTGATTCAATTTATTTCTTTATATTAATTTATAACCTTTTACTGTTGTTCAATTTTTCATTTTAATCAATGCGTTTAATTCTGCTCATTTTCTTCTTTTTATTCATTTTTTCACTTCAGCTCATTTTGTTTATTTGATTCGTTTGTTTTATTTATGCATTTCATTTATTTTTTACTTTATTCATTTTGTTCATCCATTCTTTTCATTCATTTGATCCATTTCATTAATTTGATTCAATGTATTCACTGGGTGAATTAAATCAATTTGATTCATTTAATTCATTTGATTCATTTAAATCATTTGATTCATGTGATTCATGTCATTCATTTGATTTATTTGATTCATTTGATTCATTTGATTCATTTGATTCATTTGATTCATTTGATTCATTTGATTCATTTGATTCATTTGATTCATTTGATTCATTTGATTCATTTGATTCATTTGATTCATTTGATTCATTTGATTCATTTGATTCATTTGATTCATTTGATTCATTTGAATCATTTGAATCATTTGAATCATTTGAATCATTTGAATCATTTGAATCATTTGAATCATTTGAATCATTTGAATCATTTGAATCATTTGAATCATTTGAATCATTTGAATCATTTGAATCATTTGAATCATTTGAATCATTTGATTCATTTGATTCATTTGATTCATTTGATTCATTTAATTCATTTATTTCATTTATTTCATTTAATCCATTTAATTCATTTGATTCATTTGATTCATTTGATTCATTTGATTCATTTCATTCATTTGATTCATTTGATTTATCTGATTCATTTTATTCATATCTTTAATTTTATGCATTTCATGTTCAGTCATTCGTTTTATTTCATTCAATTTGTTAGTATGAGTCAATTTATTCTATTAATCTTATAACTATTTCTAAATATAATCTTAATTTTTATGTAATAACCTAATCTAATTTGATTCGTGTATTTGGATCAAAATTATAATGATTTCCATTAATTTGTCTACTCATTTTATGAATTTAAAAACCTATTGTTTCATTTTTTGCTTTACTTTTTTATTTCGGTCGTTTTATTGATTTCTATAATTTATTCAGTTTATTCGAGATTTTATTCGTGCAAGGCTAGAAACTGTTTTCATCCCACCTCTAGTTGGGTGCCTACTTCTCGTGAGTTCTGCAAACTAATCCAATAGTGAAATGTGTAAGAAATGTCTCATCTCACTGCTAGGTGGATTAAATCGGTTTTTTCAGTTATTTCATAGATAAGGCGGACAGACCCTACGGAATTTCCGTATAAATCCGGAACCGGTTATCTGATCTGACCGATGTATACAACCAAAGAAACTTGAATGAATTCCCGATCGTTTGTAAGTGGTTTGGTTGAAATCCGTTGACAATTTTTAGAACTAGAGCAAATTGAGCACCTGAATTTATGAGTGAAAAGTATCACGGGGACGCAAAGTTTAATGTCTTCAACCACAGTACTTGAACTAATTATTCCCTCATTTAAAGCTGTTTAAACACACATTCCGCTTAAATCAAAGCAATAATTGTTATAAGTTACTAAAATACTACATTTTTATTAAATAAACAAACATCAGCTGTTTAATGACAGCTCGACCAACTACACTCACACATTCAAGCCTGCACTCGATCTGCATTGGAGTGTTCCATTGACACCGTGTCAGTGCAAAACACCGGCGCGGTGTCGGTGCCATCAATCGAAAAACCTAATAATGATTGTAGGGCGAATTGTAGATAATCTTTGAAGATTATGAGTTATCAAAGAGTGGCTGGGTCACGGGGCCTATTCAAAAATTATGTTACACTTCTGTGGGGGAGGAAGTGTGACAAAGTGGGAGTAGACTCGAGGGTGAGATAACGTGTTTCAATGATATAAAAAACTATTCATGGCGTACTAGTGAGGACGCTAAAGAGGCTAGTGATATGTTGGGAAGGGGTAAATGTGGGGCGGTTTTCGCGTGACGTAGTTTACGAATATTTCCGAAGCTGAATTGCCAACTTGAATCTAAATGAAAAGTGGAAGGGATAGCTGGTTTTTGTTGAGTAGTGATGCTGAAGTACCACCTCTAGGGGCCTCACATACAGACTAGTACAATTGTGCATCCTTATACTAAATTTGATTGTATGAATATTGTAATTCTATGATTAAGTACCTTTCAATATAGCCGGTAACGATGAGAGAAGGGGTTTGACACAATTCCAGTTCTCCTGTAGAGTCCTTTGCAAAAAATAAAGATAATCCGGTAGAAACGCAGCCTGATGTAAACCAATGGGTCCACTATATGTTGTAACTTGTCTAAGATCCGCGCTGCGTAGATTTTGTAGGCAGTACTGCTCAAACAAATATGCCTGTAATCATCAACAGACTTGGGATTCTTTACTTTGGGTATAGGAATTATGATTGTTTCCACTCCGCTGGATGCCTATTTGTTTCCCAAACCTTACACAGCAGTTGATGTAGGTCGCGAATAGTCTGCTCGTCGGCATACTTAAAGTACTCTGAGTATATCCCATCCACTCCAGGAGTCTTACCATTTTCCAATCTTGCTACAATACATTCAATCTCATGTAGTGTTGGAGGAGCAGCTAATGTCTCATTGGAGGATTCGGGCAACAAGTCTGGGATTGAATTTGAATCAACGGTTGGTTATAACAAATCACTGCAGTCTATTGTGGATGGTGCACGTGCCTTTTTGTGTTTACTGTAACGTTTTAAATATCTGTAGGTCCAGGAAACTCTTTCTCCCGCTGGATATCGCTGTAGCCCTTCAAAAAACTCCCGAATCTGACGCTCTTCGTACTCCTGTGTGTCGTGTATACGATTATAATATTTTATAGCAATTCTTTCGAATAGTTAAATTTATTACAGTGTATAAATGTACACTCGATTTAACCTTTTACACATGTCAAATTAATCGATTAAACACCAAAACACATAGTCGGCTAACTAGCTGAGCTGTCGAATAAATATCTCGATGAGAAGCTGGGTATTCTCATCTAGACTACCGACGAACAAGCAAGTGTTTTTTAATTGGTGCGAATATCCGAAACATCTTGAAGCAGAAGTTGTGTAGCCAGCGTATCTCCTCCTCTCTCCGCCCCCGCCTTGGACAGTTTCCAGCTCATCCACTTCCGTCAGCCGGGATTCCACCTTGGACAGTTTTCCAGCTGGTTTACTTCCGTCGGCCGGAGTTACAAAAGGGTAAGAACTTAAACTTAAGGGTTTGGGTCATTATAGTTGGCGACGAGGATGGGATTCATCAATAATGTAAATCTTTTAAATAACAATGGAATTATTATTGAAATGAAACCGAAATTTTCAAACGTCTTCATTAAGGTTGCACAGAGAAAGCGCAAAATTCGCAAACGAAAAAAGCAGTTTTTTTCCACACCGTATGTCAGATCTTCATAAAAATCAATCAGCAGTACTGTAACAACATTCTACATACGCTGATTGATTTTTATGAAGATCTGACATACGGTGTGGAAAAAAACTGCTTTTTTCGTTTGCGAATTTTGCGCTTTCTCTGTGCAACCTTAAAGACTTTTCCTCACCAATTATGGGCTTTGAAGCAGACTTAGTTCTGAAGGATGAATTTCCGATTTTCAAAAAAGCTTACGATGTACCGTACCGTTTGAGGAATAAGGTTTTAAAATATTTAGATAAATTGGAAATTGAAAAAACCTATTTTAATCCACCTAGCGGTGCAATTGTGCCTTTCTCAATCATGAATCACGAGAATGTGTGCGTTGTTTATATTCATTAAAAGCTTTTAAATGCATATATTACATTTTATTATTATATACATCACATGACAACTATATACAGGAAAATAAATCATGTTTCGAGTTGTAAAATTTTGAAAAAGAGTTCCGGCTTATATGGGAATTTCATATGTGATCGGACGATTTAGTCTATATTTCCGGACCCATATAAGCGATCCGTACGAAATTTTATAGACATCTATGGGGATATTATAGCTATCATTTGTGAAAATCGGCCCAACTATTTCCGGGAAACTGATGTAAGTTTGTAAATTTTGAAAGATGGCCGCTTTTCCCGGGCACTTCCGGAACCATCTATGGTGGTCAATGTAGTCAACGAAAGTTTGGTTGGCCGTCGGTGACCTAGAACAGCAAATTTAAGTTGTTTAAGAGACATTTTAGCGAAATTTTTACCTTTTTTGCTTTCATCGGAGTATCGGTTTGAATCACAATTTGCTATGTGATCGCACGCCACAACCTGTAACTCCGGAACCGGAAGTCGGATCGGGATGAAATTAAATAGCCATTTACGGGGACGCAATACCTTTCATTTGAGAGCAAGATTAGTTGAATCGGTCTAGCCATCTCCGAGAAACCGATGTGAATGTTATTCTGAATTTAGATACTTCCGCCGGGGATGTTAGTGACCTAATACTACAAATCGAAGCAGTTGTGGTCATATTTTGCAAAAATTTTCACCTTTATACATTCATTGCAGAATTTATTAAAATCGACATTTTCTGCGTGTTCGTACTCATCACCCCGTAATTCCGGAACCGGAAGTCGGATCCATTAAAAATTCAATAGCCTATGGGAACGTTGCACCTTTCATTTGAGACTAAGTTTGTTAAAATCGGTTCAGTCATCTCTGAGAAAAATGAGTGACATTTTTGGTCACATACACACACAGACGCACATACACACACATACATACACACACACAGACATTTGCCGAACTCGACGAACTGAATCGAATGGTATATGTCACTCGGCCCTCCGGGCCTCCGTTAAAAAGTCGGTTTTCAGAGCAATTGCAATACCTTTCTATTGAGAAAGGCAAAACTAGGGAATGGGCGTCCCCAGCGATAGTTATTACTAAGAAAAATAATGATATAAGGTTAGTGATTGATTGTAAAGTGTCTATAAACAAATCCCTTATACTGAATACTTACCCTCTACCTGTAGCCCAAGATTTGTTTGCTGGTTTGGCAGGGTGCAAGGTTTTCTGTGCTCTAGATTTAGAGGGGCTTACACGCAGTTATCTTTATCGGAAAGGTCCAGGAAATTTATGGTGACAAATACCTTGAAAGGGTTGTACACCTACAACAGGCTGCCACAGGGGGCTTCCTCAAGCGTCTCCATCTTTCAGCAAGTAATGGACCAAATATTAAAGGGGATTGAGAATGTTTTTTGTTATTTGGATGATGTCCTTATCGCAGGTAAAGATTTGAAGGACTGTTTAAGAAAACTGGAGCTAGTATTGACAAAGCTGTCAGCCGCCAACATTAAAGTAAATTGGGAGAAATGTAATTTTTTTGTTCCAGAGTTACCCCATTTGGGACATATAATCAGTGAGAAAGGTCTTTTGCCATGCCGACACAAAATTTTAACTATCAGGGATGCTAAACTGCCAAGAAATGTAACTGAACTGAGATCATTTTTAGGATTAATTAACTATTATAATAAATGTATACCGCATTTATCATCAAAATTATGTAATTTAAATAATTTGTTGAAGAATCATACGAAATTTATATGGGATGCAGACTGCGAACAGGCTTTTGTAGAGAGTAAAAATTCCTTAATGGATTCAACGGTTTTAGAATTTTAGGATTCTAAAAAAATGTGAAATGCAGATTTTTGTTCTAGATTCCCACTAGAAAATGAGGTTCCCAAAGAGTTGGACGAAGAATTAATCAAAAGCATAAATTTTGGTAAGCAAATCCCTATAGATTCGGAAGCGATAGCTCGTATGACTAAAGATGACGAGTTTCTACAGAAAATAATTCATTATATGCAAAATGGTTGGCCAAAATGACTGGGCAGGTGTTTTGCTAACGTTTTTTCTAATCAGCATGATTTGGAATTGGTTGACGAGTGCTTATTATATCAAGGCAGGGTGGTAATACCACAGAAATTGCAAGAAGAAACCTTAAAATTTTTACATGCTAATCATACTGGCATAGTACGAATGAAACAATTAGCTAGATGTTTAGTGTACTGGTTTGGAATGAATTCTGATGTTGAAAGATATGTAGCTGGTTGCGATGCTTGTAACAGTATGGTCATTGTGCATAAGCCAAAAACTGCGTCTGAATGGACTCCAACTACTAAACCATTTAGTAGGATTTTTTTTTCATTTTACCCATCATACCTTTTTGTTGATTGTAGATTGTTTCTCTAAATGGGTAGAAGTGAAGTGGATGTTGAGCGGCACTGATTGTGCAAAAGTATTAACAAAACTGGTAGGATTTTCCGCACGTTTTGGGCTACCAGATGTTTTAGTTTCAGACGGAGGTCCTCTCTTCAATTCGCATTCCTTTGTTGAATTTTTGCAAAGAAAAGGAATAAAAGTTCTTAAAAGTCCGCCTTATTACCCCCTAGTAATGGGAAGGCGGAAAGACTGGTTAGAACAGTTAAATAAGTGTTGAAAAAGTTCTTAATGTAACCCTGTTTTGCGAATATGAATTTGCAGGACCTGATAAGTTTATTCTTGATTAATTATAGGAATAATTGCTTGACAAAAGATGGTAAATTTCCATCCGAGAAGATTTTCTCATATTTGCCAAAGACCTTGCTGGACCTTTTGCACCCAAAAAAACATTATAAACATAACATACTAACTTCAGAAAATACTGTTAATGTTGCTAACATGCCAAAGGGTCCAAGTAAGATTGTAAACGATCCTTTAGATAGTATGATGGCGTGAGATGTGGTTTGGTATAAAAACCACAACCCCCAAAATCAATTTAGATGGATGAAGGCAACCTTTTTAAAAAAGTTTTCTCAAAACACGTTCCAGGTTGCAATTGGAAACGCAACAATCATGGTACATCGGACGCAACTGCGTCAGGACAGCAAGGATAAGTTCGTGCGACCCAATGTGATTGTACCACTCCGGATACCAGGCGGGAAAACCTGCAACAGCGACGACGAAGAACCATCCAAAGGATATCCGGAAGCTGAGCTACAATCCTGAAAAAGAACGAAACGTAAACATGCCTTAGATGAGTCGGCGAAGGTCGGTCCAAGGCGTTCGAAGAGAGTTCGATGGGCAAAGGCCAAACAAGATACGAATTTTATTTCCTGGTAATGTTTATTTAACTATCGATTATCATTTGTATTTTATATTTGAATTCTGAATCATTTATTTAAATTATACTGGAATTTCTGAATTAATCAATTTATTCCTTTCGAATTTTGCTATTACTTTTGTAAAAGGGAAGAGCTGTCGTGTATACGATTATAATATTTATTCGAATATTATAATAGCTTTCGAATAGGTAAATTTATTACAGTGTATAAATGTACACTCGACTTAACCTTTTACACATGTCAAATTAATCGATTAAACACTAATACACATAGTCGGTTAACTATCTGAGCTGTCGAATAAATGTCTAGATGAGAAGCTGGTTATTCTCTGGGAGGGAGAAACAGACTCAATAAATGTGAATGTCATAGCCAGCCAGAACGAAACTGTCACTCCGAGCCACAAAAAAGTGTTCATCGAGGAAATGAGAGTATTGTTATCATATGCTTGCTAGAAAATGTTTCCGAACGATGAGTTTCCTTGACTTTTTGTCTAGATTGGGTGTAGCAGTAAATATTATTAAAGTTTTTCTGTGATTTTAATGCCATTTTCAAATTACTCAGATGAATTTTTCGGTAATCCGTGCTGCCATTATCAAATAAATTGTATTTCTATGTATTCAATGATGAATAATAATTTAGATGCGTTCAAAAGTTTCGAGCATCGTTTTAAGACAATATTGCGATCTTGCTATAATGTAAAAGAAACGCTAATTTTATATGAAAATTTCAAATAATATTTACATTTTAATGAATTAATCAAAATACCAGACAGAACGACAGTTTATGAACATAAAGAGGAAATGGTCACTATAAAAAACAACTGGAGGGGGATTCAACAAAAGCGTCTTTTTCGCTTGAATCTTTATAAATCTTAATAAGTCTTTATGGTGTTTGAATTATGTAATTTATCTGTATCGTTGCCTGCAAGCTCAATGAACTACACCTAAAATATATTTTATGCGAACCAGTTATGGAAATGAGACGACGCTGTAAATGTTCTCTACTCCAAGAAATGGGAATATAGAATCAAAAAATATGCTGTGACGTGCACGTTTTTTGGTAATTCAAAAATACTTTTTGGTTTAAAATAGTTTATATCATCTTTCTATTTAAAACATGTGATAAAAGCTATTTTCATATCTATAGTAAAGACAAATAATAATGGTGTAAATCTTGCGAAGAAAGTTTTAAACATTTGTGACTTATTTAACAATTTTAGAATGAGTGACGCCTTGCTAGTCAGATTTGACGGTTCTCCAGTTTAAAGTTTCTTTTGAGAGTATGCTGAGAAAATGAAAATCATCAACGTAGGCTTAGATGCATGCTAATAAATATACAAAAAGTTTCGAAAAAAATTGGCAAGTTACTTCGACATGAAGTTTGACATTTTTAATGTTCGGGTGCTCATGCAGCTTAATCTGATGATCCGAATCATGAAAAAATTCAATTTCTATCTATTAGTTAAAATCTTACACTTCGAAAGTTATTTGCAAAATAACCTTGGCTAAATTTGACAGTTCGACGGTTCAAATTGTTGGAGGATGTAAAAAGAAAGGTGGAAACAGTTTTCTGTACTTTATTTAGGTTGGCAATATTTTTCAGTAGTAAATAAAGGGCAAATATAAAAACGAAAACATGTTATATCAAACGTTTTTTTCGGTTATTTCATTATGTGGATATTTACGTTCCAAGGCTGCAGCCGTACCTATCTACCTATCAAATACCTATGCATTGGTCAACATTTCACAAATCAGATAAACAGGCCTCTACCGGAGAGTTTCCTTATTCAAGGATTCTGTTAGTTAAATTTTTATAAAATTAAATTCTATTTTTCAGATTGAATTTAATATTGTATCGGTTTTTAATAATCAGTGTAAGAAATTTATTAGGAAACCGTGGTAGAATGAAGGAGAAGAACGGTACAAAAATCCTGTTTTTAAAATAGAAGATTAGACACATCGTTCCGAAATTTGTCCCTTTTCACTCGAGTACTGGAAGCAAACTGTCGTCTGACTTTATCTTCAAATCAATGTAAAGCACCCGGAAAAAACTCACTGATTTTATACTGTCCCAAGCTCCTTTCCATCACACGATTGAAGTCATGTGCCGGTAACACGCTTGCATCAATGACACGCAAAAAGAAATTTGCTCATTTATGCGTCGCAAACCTTGATAGATTTTGGATGTCGAAAGTTTTCTTGCTTCTTGACAAGTGCTATTATTTACACTTCGTGCGTAGTGTCTGTTTCTCCCTCCCAGGTTATTTTCATCTAGACTACCGACGAACAAACAAGTGTTTTTAATTAGTGCGAATATCCGAAACATCTTGAAGCAGAAGTTGTGTAGCCAGCGTATCTCCTCCTCTCTCCGTCCCCGCCTTGCACAGTTTCCAGCTCATCCACTTCCGTCAGCCGGGATTCCGCCTTGGATAGTTTTCCAGCTGGCTCACTTCCGTTGGCCGGAGTTACAAAAGGGTAAGACTTAAGGGTTTGGGTCATTACACTGTGCTTTACGCTTCAAGGTATCCTTCGCATAGGCCAATCTGTGGGTCCACTTTGGATTGGCCGATCTGCAGGCCCAAAAATTATTGCGTTTTACCTGTGCTAGAGCTAGACGGTATTCTCTATCTACGGGCAAGCATGATTTCCTTTTCAATGCATTTGCTGCGCTACACTTACTTTTCTCACACACATTTTTCCAGTTTTCCTCTACAGATGTAGTGAGTACGCTTGGTACTTTATGGTTCAGGGATAATTGCTCTAGGAACTTATTTTGTAGACTATCACTCTTTAAGAGGGAAATGTATACATTTAATCGTCGCTTAGGTTTTACGCTCTGCAATTGCGCATCTACGATTGATAATCGTCGCTCCTTTACGTCGCATATTAATTTTTTGTGATCTGTCAGAAGATTTGGCTTGGTGCACTGCATTCTAGTCAGAAACAACTTGAACTCTTGAACTTAATGGAGTCAAAATGTGATCTACCTGGCTGGAGAATCGCCCATTGCTCCACGTACACTTTAACTCTGAGTTCGCATTAGCATGTGTACTCTGAACGGCTAAGTTATGTAACAGAAGGAAAAACCGCATCTGATTCCCATTTTCGTTTAATTGGTCATGTCCAACATATTTGCCTATTTGCCTATCAGATGCGAATTGAAATCGCCATCTGAAACTTGTTGGCAATCCAGATTCACTTCTTGTAAGGCCGCCACATGGATGCGGCGAGAAGTCTACGCATCTAATGCATCGCGCTTCTCTAAAAGGGGACACCCGTTTGTGTTAAGTGAAGCATATCTCAACCTCATTTTTTCTTCAATTAAGACAGGTATCGTTGGGGAGCTTGGGTTGCTTATCTATCCTTCCGGCCATCATATCGTATAGTAGATACACTTAATATGTGTAATATGCGATATGATACTTGGTGCAAAAAGTGCATAAATTACCTGGCAATCTTCTTTCATTTGATTGTCTGCTCAGGAAATCATTTTCCGTACCCAAATATCACATGTGACGCCCAGTTATAAATGGAGAAAACCACGAGGATGGTGGATACAAGGCCAAGTGCTTCCTGGCTGGTACCAAAACGATAAGCAAAAGGAAAGTAAGGGTTATGTTCGGGGTCTGGAAGGAGAGCATTTCGCATTTATTTTCATTTTTTGTTTTGTCTTTTCATTTGTTTCTCGTGCTACAATATATGCAACTCGGTGCAAGAGAACGTGATGGCCAACGAAACGGAAAGCCAATAACCCAAACAGATCAGGAACAGGAAGGAGGACTACGAACAAGAAAACAAACAACAGATGAGAAATCGTTTACTTATTTATTATAACTACGATACTAATCACAATTGTTTTGCTTTTATTGTGCTTTTCTTGTTTCGTTTCAGCAAACCAAAATCTATACGGACTAGCACATACGAACAGTTAGGCTTCGTAGGTTCTCATCTTGACAGAGTCTAGATGGGCCGATGAACGTCTACCAGGGTGTGGGCTGAGAAATGACATAGACAATGACACTGTACGAGATGGCGCTGGGCCTGTGGCCTTCGACTGGCATGGTCCATTCTCATTGATTCGGAAGTCTTTTTGGCTGTTTGGTAGATATGTGCTCCTACTTGCAAGTTGATCAATTCGCTTGGGTGGGGGGCATGTGGATCCTACTAGTTGTACTCTAGTACTCTTTTGATCGTGAGTATGAGGCTAGTTCAGGACAGGAGTGCAGGACTGGCACCTACGAGATACACTGAAACCTCCATTTACGAACTCCTTTTTACATTTCTTATAAAAGAAATGTATAGGATTCGCTCAAACTTTCAAGATTTTTTCCGAGGCCCGGAGGGCCGAGTCTTATATACCAATCGACTGAGCTCGACGATTTGGGACAATGTCTGTGTGTGTGTGTATGTAACGGACAAATTCTCATTCGTGTTTCTCAGCAATGGCTGAACCGATCTTATCCAAACCAATTTTAAACGAAAGAACTAAAAAACAGTATGAACGCTATTAATTTGTTTTTGATTCTGATGTTTAGTTTTTAAGATATGAATGTTTGAATGCGTAAAATTGGCGTTTTTGGCAGTTTTTTTAAATTATCTGCCGAAGTTGACAATATAGATTAACAATTTATATGATTTTAGACAGCTTTAATGAATACCTTTCGAACAAGCTATAGATTGTTGAAATCGGACTATTATCAAAAGAGATATTAAACATTAAATGCGGACGAAAGATTTTTCTCATTTCCCATTGCCAGAAATATGACCAAAAACATGTAATCTATTATTAACGCCAAAACGGCTTATTTTAGGTCAATAGTATCTTCGGAGAATTTAATGGAGGTAATATGCCCTTTCTTTTGGTATTGTGCTTTTGCTGATTAATCCCCTTATGAGTGAGATATTTTCACAAATTTTCTTGGAAGTGATTATATCGAAATGATGCCTTCAGCAAATTTGTAGCTCTTACTTTTGCGAATAACTTTACTGAAGACTTCAAATATCTATTTTGAATACTTTAAAAGTTATGGCTTGTTGTTTGTGGATTACTCTTTGTCGCCTATTTATTGTTCAATATAGTAATAATCCATTGAAATAAGCCAAACATTATTTCGATAAATCGAATTTTGTATTCCATTTTTCTATCTACAACCGCTAGAAATAATCACCGAACACTTTCAAGTTGTCTGGAAGGAACTTGATAACTTATCAGTGCAAAAATGTTCATTTGTGCGAACCTTCTGACTTATGACCATCGGATCGATCTGAAACCTTTCGGAAAATGAAAAGCGAAATAAATAACTCCAAGCAACGGCGTAGCCAAGAGAAGGTTTTGGGGTTTAACACATTACAACCCCCCCCCCCCCCCCCCAACACACCCAAAAAAATATTGGATCGAAGTTGAAAATTTATTGATGCAGACTGATTTAATTCAATATTACAAAAAACATTATCTGATCCGTAGATTGATAACCTGTTGTTGTAAACATCATGAGGACTTTTGATAAATTGTCGGAATGGGGTCCTGATATGTAACTGATCTATTGGTCTTGATTTCACAGTTGTCTAATAGCATCAATATCAAATTCCTGCCTGAAAACATTCCAATAGAAAATTCCAGAGTTCTGTAATCAATCATAATCCTCAGATTTATTTTCAAATTTTCAGCTTTTTTCCTACACAATGTTACGAAAGCTTATTAAACAATTTTTCCTAATAAGTTTGTGAAAATTATAAACTATTTGAAATTTTTTAATAGTTTTATTTTTTATTTAACCGTGACTTTTTAATAAATAGTGACCATCGCTTCACAACGTAGTCTATTTTTCATGGCTTACGGTGAGCACGATCTCTCGAATTGCTGAACTGAAAATTATGGAATAGAAATTAATTTTTAGTATTCTTTACAGACCCGCTGGTGCCCTAAGACGATTTCGCTAGATTTTCAGAGCACTGTGCACCCAGTGCATTAACGCAAGTGACGGAAGGTTATCGAAAAGATTCGTGAAAAAGAAAATTCCAGTAATGATGATGATTTTCCCAAACGGTTAATTTTCGAGAGGTTTTTATTTGTTCTTTGGCATTAGGATTAGCGATAATCATTTAAATCAAGGATACTACTGGGAAGTCACCTTTAGAAAAAGTCGATGTCAAAGTAAAATTTGGAACTATGCACGCATGCACTTCAGAGATAGCGTGATATCAGGAGCTGCGATTTCATTTCAACGCTTTTTTGTTGAAAGGGCGATACTTACAAATGAAAACATAGGGCTTTTTTCATACATGCGAATGAGGACTTTGAAACGCAACAAATTAACCTAAAAATTTTAATTCTACGATATTGCTTTCTTAAACTACAGCAAAAATACAACGGGCGAAACTGTATTTTTGTTTGTTTATTTAAAGTTTAAAGCAAACAAACAGGGCGATACTTTTTTTGCTAGCAGTTTAGAGGCGAAACTGTTATTTTCGTATTTTTTAGGATTATCAAGCTGATACCAGCTGTAAATAGTAACAATGATCTCTACTGAAAAAAACACGGACGAAATCGGTGGTGTAGAACGGTAGTTATTGTAAAAAACGTAAGGGCGATACTTCAATGTTGATAGGTGGGACCAAAAAAGTAAACAATCACCAAAGGGGCGATACTATCATTTTGTCAATTGCAATAGCAAAAACAAATTTTAATTTAATAATTTCAAATACTTTATGAAGTTTTGGGTTTCGATCACTGAATCATGCAATCTAGGATGTAAAAAAACACAATAGTTCTTAAATAGGAAATAGAACCAAGTCTGGAAATATTCACCGTTGATTTTCTTTGAATGGTATCACTGCTAGTATCGCCCTTTTCAAGAAAAAGCGTCGATTTCTTAGTTCTCAGTCGCGTTGGAAATTTGAGTAAAATATAAACTTCAAATCGATTCAAAAAAAATTCTTTTGTTTTTTTGTTTCAGTTCAATATATAACCCCTTTAGGAAAATTCAGTTTTCCCACCACAATATAGATATTTTATTAACAGAGCATTAACAATAATTCGTTGGTATGTCTATTTTATGGGCCATTTTTTCGCTTTCCCATTGATTTGGTTTGAGATTTCTAGCACTGATGTTGTCCTATGCTGATTTGAGCGATTCTCTGAGTCCTGCCACTATCCCATGTAGTATGTGTTATCAAAAACATCGCGAAGCATCAAGTTCTAAATGCTCTCAAACGATATAATATCCGAAGAGTGATAAGAGTTATAAGAAATGTCTCATCACACTGTTAGGTTGATTAAACACGTTTTTACGTAATATTCGATTTACGTAACTTTTTTTACAAACTAAATTCGAAATAACGAACTCTTTTTTTACGAACTAAATTCGAATTAACAAACTCTTCTTGGAAAGTTTGAGTTCGTATATTACAGCATGAAGTTATATACTTATGTATTCTTAGTTAATTGTTACTAATATAAGTTGGGTATTTTCGGAATGGGGTTGACGAGTGCATGACGGAAATCAATGTCTTGAGCCATTTTGGAATCCAAGATAGCGATTTCCGGTTTAGATAAATTCTCTATAGCCTCAACTATATGGGTATTTTAGGAATGGGGTTGACGAGTGCATGACGGAAATCGATGTCTTGAGCCATTTTGGAATCCAAGATGGCGACTTCCGGTTTAGATAAATTCTCTATAACCTCAACAATATGGTTATTTTAGGAATGGGATTGACGAGTGCATGACGGAAATCGGTGTCTTGAGCCATTTTGGAATCCAAGATGGCGACTTCCGGTTTAGATAAATTCTCTATAACCTCAACAATATGGGTATTTTCGGGATAGGGTTGACGAGTGCATGACGGAAATAGAACCCATATTATTCGTTATCAAGAATAATGCTTAACCGGCAATCGTCATATTGAACTTGGAAAAGTTTCCAATTATGCATTTTCAGCATCTACTTGGCAAGCCCATTCCAAAAATACCCATATTGTTAGGGTTATCGAGAATATTGCTCAACCGGAAGTCGGCATCTTGGATTTCGAAAATGTTCCAATTGTCCATTTTCAGTATCTACTTGTCAAGCCCGTTCCAAAAATACACTTATTGTTAGAGTTATCGAGAATATTGCCCAACCGGAAGTCGCCATCTTGGATTTCAAAACGGTTCCAATTGTCCATTTTCAGCATCTACTTGTCAAGGCCGTTCCAAAAATACCCATATTGTTAGAGTTATCGAGAATATTGCTCAACCGGAAGTCGCCATCATGGATTTCAAAACGGTTCCAATTGTCCATTTTCAGCATCTTCTTGTCAATCCCGTTCCAAAAATACCCATATTGTCAGGGTTATCGAGAATATTGCTCAACCAACGAATATTAATAAGAATGTGAAGCAAACTTTTTTTACGAACTAAATCCCAAATAACGAACACTTTTTTTACGAACTAATTCAATTTACGAACCCCCGGTTTGGTTCGTAAATGGAGGTTTCAGTGTAGTTAATTATTCAGGACTTGTTCTTATAATTATTAAGCTCGACCAAGCACACCGGCTCTCAGAAATGATAAGCAACCTTTTCGGGTCGGTGTGGTCTATTCGAGTCGAACCAGGCGGACATTCGGTTCGAGCAAACTTTATGGGGAATAGTGGATAAATATTTCTTAAGCCTTTACTGGCATAGACTCTTTTTGCGAAATCCTAAAATACCTTCACTGGTATAGCTACTCAGGATCATAATAATAGAAAAATTAAGGGGTTTGCCTGGTCCATAATGTAATGAATACGTATATTGACTAGAACAGGGATAATGGAGTTATGTTATAAGATAGAGAAGAAACAGCACAGTTGTAGGAAAAGTATTCGCGAGTAAGGACTTATACTGCTAGTATGTTTACCTTTTCAATTAATAGTCGATTGATCCGCTTCGGACCTAGGGGACAAAAAGGAGATTAGGAAGAGACAGAAGCGGATTCAATGCGAAATTTGCCAATATGACGTTGACCCCAAGGCGATGGTAAGATGATTTTGCATAGGATGGCGGACTAGATGACACGACGTTACACGCTCTAAACTTGTGCCAAATAGTTTGCAAAAACGCTCATGCGAAGCCGGGTGCGCGGTCGTAGGTGTGACCATTAAACACTGCACACACTGTCAAGTGCAACGGTGAGACGGTAGGTGTACAGTTAATGCACATAGGTTGCAGAAATAGATTGTTGAGACAGCCCGATTGCACACCGATAAATAAAAATAACAATAACAATTAAGAGAGGCATCGTTAAGGCTCCTTGTAAATTATTCTCCTCTCTTTGAGCGATCATTTGAGCCAAAAACATCGGATCTGTTGTGGTATCAGGCATGTCGGGCAAAATAGCTAGATGAATAACACTAGCATACCCACAAGAGTTGTTGATAGAATCCTCCAATATATGGATAGAGGCAACCTGATCGCCCGCGTGAGGAGCATAATGTAAGGATCCCTTGTCAACGTTATGAACGTGATTGTGATGTTTTCGTGGTGCCGTGTTATTTCGCTGCTCTGTTAAAAAAGCGTTATTATAGGTGATTTCGGTTGCGTGAGGTATTGGTTGTGATATAGAACTGTAGCTGTACATCGTGATTCTAGATTCCCGGTATTAGCAACCCGTATTAATCACGTAATATCGAGATCCCGAGGATTTGTGTGAAAATATTACTTCAAAGCAACAGCACCGGCAACGTATTCTTTTGTTTCATCGGCCCTGATATCAAGCTGCTGAATGCGTCTATTATCTCATCGCGCAGCTTTGACCTACGATCGCACTTGAGAGATGGATATGGCATGCGGAAAATGTAATCGAAGTGTTGAAAAGGCAAATTCGGTTATTTGTGGCGGTTTTTGCAACGGCTGGCGTGTATTTCATAAGCAATGCACTGGCCTAACTGATAATGAGCTTCATGCTTGCAACAACTCCAACATTTTCTGGATGCGTGATAGGTGTGTTTAGGGTTGCCACCTCTGGAGAGGCTTTAACCCGGAGATTTTCACTGAGCACCAGCTACTCTCACTGTGGAGGTCGAACGAGCATGCTCTCCTCCACAACTAACAGAAGAAGGAGAGCAAAGGAGGCAGAGCTGCGACATCACACTATGTGGTGTCGGTTATTCGTCACCAACAAATTTTAATTTTGCAGCAAAGGGGCAAAACTCACCTCCCTAGCCCAGTTAAGGATCGCTGTTGGAGTAGCAACAACACCGCAAGAACTCGTTTGATGTTGACCTAGTCAGTTGGATTAGAACAAATCTGCCAGACCTTAGTGCAGCTGGTGATAAGCACCACTAAGAGTGAAATGATTTGGTAAAATTGCAGTAAAATAACTTTTTTAGACCATTTTGAGCGACTTAGTGGAATGTAACATTTCAATTGTAGCACATAGCGAAATATTACTTTCCGTCGCGCATATGGCTTACCGAACGAGCAGCCGCTGGTCCCCTAAGACGATTTCGCTAGATTTTCAGAGCAGCGTGCACTAGCGCGACTTCCGGAAGGTTAATTTGTAGTAAATTTTATTTGTTTTTCATTTTCATTGCTTTGTGAAAGAAATTAGCAATATTTGGTGAATTCTTCGCCACCTTGAAACGAAGGGTTAGTAGGGGAAAATAAATCTGAACCAGAGTAATAATTTATTTAGACTTTTTAAATATTTTGTAAAGAATCAATTAATTCCAAAAAAATTAAACCTATGCTTCTTCCCACCAAACCCGGAGAAATTGATGTAAAACCCGGAGATCGCTTCCGAAAACCGGAGTCTCCGGGTCAAACCCGGAGGGGTGGCAACCCTAGGTGTGTTGATGTGTTGGAAAACACTAGATTTCGCAGATCCTCCGGCTTCGACCATGAAAGAAGTTGCACTGTCAAGTTTCTCGAGTCCCAATGATAGATTCACGCTATTCTTGACAAATATCGGTAGCGACGTTAGCGAAGAACAGGTGTCAGATCTTGTGACCACATGTCTGGATGCTAAAATGCCAATACTAGTGAAAAAGCTTGTACCAGCGTGGCAGGATACTTCGGCTCTTGACTTCGTTTCATTCAAAGTTGAATTGGATGCAACTTTAAAAGGAAAAGCGTTATCTCCAAAAACATGGCCTCGCGGTATACGGTTTCGAGAGTTTCGAAATAACAACCCCGCGTTTCCTTGGACCCCACCTCAACATGGAAATACATAGGCTTGCATGAGAACCGTAACAGATGTGAAAAATTGTTATGTCTTGTGTTGATTAACGTATTGCTACTTGTTATGTTTTAATGTATTGTAATATTGCCTACTATGAAAGAAGCGTGTGTATTTTTGTACCTGTATTAATATTAATTGGTTGTAAATAATTTCAAAAAGACACCCAGTCAGTTGAAAAAAATCAATAAAATGAAAATGAAAACATAAATCGACAGCTTCATCAGAGCAGACAAAGATACATAAGTAGCAACACCACCGTCGATCCGTCCTATTTGCAACCTGAAGGCAAATGCTGATAGGTCATCCTCATTAGTACAGTTTATTCCACAAGACCTCAGAAAACTAACTGGTCGATTATTTACTTCATCTACCACAAAGCCACGTAGAACATTGAGTTCGTTCTCGGTTGGAAAACATCCAGTGAGCTGATGATAAATCGAACTGAACTGGCCAGCAGGTCCTAACGCTGCAGACAACGCGCAGTCTTACTGATGCTGGGTAAATCAACGGTACGGATGTTTTTTCTGTGCTTATCATTTAGACCATACATCGGCTGATACGAAATTTCTAACGATAGTGAGGGCGGGCGTACACATATTATACTATCGTAATGCGTTCGCGAGCCTGTAGTCCCTCGGTAAAAAACTTCGTAAACGTCCACGTTATTGTCTTCGGATGACGGTAGAAATACAAATTGATTGTCACTTTGATATACAATAATTCTGATATTATAGAGTCTCGAAAGAGCAGCGAAACATTCACCCCCACCCCAGAAGCCTGCACATCGTAATCTGGCCAAATATATTGATAATTTGACGGGAAGTGGATCTTCCGCAAATGGGGCCAAATGATCGAAGTAATTACATAAATGAGACCCTACATCGTTCACTGCGGTGTCTCTTACATGCTGAACATGAAACTCGAAGCGAGGGTTGGCCGGCGTGACACCATACATTTGGTGTACAAGATTTCCACGGTTATTTCGCTCTGATCGAAAAACTTTATGAAATATTTGTCATTAAATTTCCTGGATTTGTTTCTTACCCTATGCACCATGCTTAAGATGGATACGTGAAGTCGATTATAAGTGTTTTAGATGAATACAGATTCTATTCCCAAAATGGTTAACGAAACAATAAAACGTTCGCCCCGCCTGCTTCTTGGAGACTTTAACTCTCACGGTACAGAGTGAGGATGTCTGTACGACGATAATCGATCCTCGACAATTCAAGACCTTTGTGACAACTTTAATATGACAATTCTGAACACAGGGGAAATGACACGGATTCCTAGACCACCAGCGCAAGCAAGTGCACTGGACATATCTCTAGGCTCGACATCACTACGGTTAGATTGCAAGTGGAAGGTAATATCTGATCCCCACGGTAGTGACCACCTGTAATTGCAATCACCACTCGTTCAAGACCTTCGGAACCAATCAATGTTTACTATGACCTCACACGAAACATTGATTGGAAGAGCTACACTGCTGAGATATCCTAAACTATCGATTCAACACAGGTACTTCCCCCGGAGGAAGAGTATAAGTTTTTGTCCAACTCGAGTCTCGATATCGCGATTCAAACTCAGACGAAACGAGTACCCGACGGGAACACCCAAAAACGTTCTCCCAACCCGTGGTGGGACAAAGAGTGCTCAGACGTGTACGCGGAGAAGACTGCCGCATATAAAGCCTTCCGGAACGACGGGTTAGTCGCTAGCTATCGACTGCATGCGATATTAGAAAAGCGAATGAAAAATTTAATGAAAGCCAAGAAGCGCAGTTACTGGCGCCGGTTTGTCGACGGGTTAACAAGAGAAACATCGATGAGCACTCTTTGGGGCACGGCCCGACGTATGCGAAACCGAAACAGTACTAACGAGAGTGTGGAATATTCAAACCGTTGGATATTCGATTTCGCCAAGAAGGTTTGTCCGGATTCCGCCCCAGCACAGGAAATCTACCGCGCCACGTCGCCTTACAATACCGCGAACGAAACACCGTTTACGATGGTGGAGTTCTCACTTGCTGCACTTGCTCACTTGTTGAATTTATTTAATAAGTTTCTTGAGGGTAACATTGTCCCACATGATTGGAGACAAGTGAGTGTCATCGCCATCGAAAAACCAGGAAAACCAGCCTCCGACCACAACTCGTATCGACCGATCGCAAATGCTATCCGGAAGTTATTCGAAAAAATGATCTTGTTTCGCCTCGACAATTGGGTCGAAGCAAATGGCTTACTGTCAGATACACAATTTGGCTTCCGCAAAGGCAAAGGGGCGAACGATTGCCTTGCGTTGCTCTCAACAGAAATTCAAATGGCATATGCTAACAAAGAGCAGATGGCATCAGTATTCTTGGATATTACGGGGGCTTTCGATTCAGTTTCTATCAACATTCTTTATGAGAAGTTGCACCAGCATGGTCTTTCACCAATTTTAAATAACTTTTCTAAACCTGTTGTCGGAAAAACAAATGCATTTCTCGCATGGTGATCTATCGACATCACGATTTAGCTACATGGGCCTTCCCCAGGGCTCATGTCTAAGCCCTCTTCTCTACAATTTTTACGTGAATGACATTGACGAATGTCTTGTCAATTCCTGCGCGCTAAGGCAACTTGCAGATGACGGTGTGGTCTCTTTTACAGGTCCCAAGGCCGTCGACTTGCAAGGACCACTGCAAAATACCCTGGACAATTTGTCTGCTTGGGCTCTCCAGCTGGGTATCGAGTTCTCTACGGAGAAAACTAAGCTAGTCGTATTTTCAAGGAAGCATGAACCAGCGAAACTACAGCTTCAGTTAATGGATAAAACTATTGCTCAGGTTTCAACATTCAAATATCTCGGGGTCTGGTTCGACTCTAAAGGTACCTGGGGATGTCACATTAGGTATCTGAAACAGAAATGCCAACAAAGGAACAACTTTCTCCGTACAATAACCGGAACATGGTGGGGTGCCCACCCAGGAGACCTAATCAGGCTGTACCAAACAACGATATTATCAGTGATGGAGTACGGATGTTTCTGCTTTCGCTCCGTTGCGAGCATACATTTCATCAAACTAGAGAGAATCCAGTATCGCTGCTTGCGTATTGCCTTGGGTTGCATGCACTCGACCCATACGACGAGTTTGAAAGTGCTGGCGGGTGTCCTTCCACCAAAAAAATCGATTTTAGGACCTCTCGTATCGATTGCTCATTCGATGCGATATTTTGAACCCATTGGTGATTGCAAATTTCGAAAGGCTTGTCGAGCTTAATTCTCAGACCCGATTCATGTCCTTGTACTTCGATTACATGGCACCGAACATCAATTCATCTTCGTATAACGTTAACCGTGCTCATCTCTTAGATACTTCTGCCCCAACTGTATTTTTCGACACATCCATGAAGGAAGAGATTTGTGGAATCCCGGATCACATTCGTCCACAAGTGGTCCCAAATATTTTCTATAATAAATACCATCAAGTCGACTGCGGCAAAATGTTCTACACTGACGGATCAATTCTCGACGGGTCCACAGGCTTCGGTATCTTCAACGAAAATCTTGCTGCCTCATTCAAACTCAATGATCCTGCTTCAATTTACGTCGCAGAATTAGCTGCCATTCAGTATACTCTCGGGATCATTGACACCCTGCTCGCAGACCATTGCTTCATCGTTTCGGACAGTCTCAATTCCATCAAGGCTATCCGTGCGGCGAAGCCTGGAAAGCACTCACTGTATTTCCTGGGGAAAATAAGAGAATATCTGAGTGCTTCATCTGAAAAATCGTATCAGATTACCTTGGTTTGGGTCCCGTCGCATTGTTCTATTGCGGGCAATGAGAAGGCGGACTGTTTAGCCAAGGTGGACGCAGTAGAAGGCGACACTTACGAAAGACCGATTTGCTTCAATGAATTTTTCAGTATCTCTCGTTAGAGGACGCTCGAAAGTTGGCAAAGTTCATGGAGCAATGGGCATCTCGGACGGTGGCTACATTCTATTATCCCGAAGGTATCAACGAATGCTTGGTTTAAGGGCTTGGATGTGAACCGGGACTTTATTCGTACAATGTCAAGGCTCATGTCCAACCATTACTCGTTTAATGCGCATCTCCGTCGTATGGGGCTTGCTGACAGTAATCATTGTGTTTGTCAGAACGGCTATCACGACATCGAGCATGTTGTTTGGCTGTGCGCAGAGTACCGTGTTGCCAGGTCCCAACTAATAGATTCCCTTCGGGCTCGAGGTACATCACCCTATGTGCCAGTCCGGGACGTCCTGGCAAGCCGTGACCACCCCTACATTTTTCATATCTACATCTTTTAAAACTATGGATGTACAAGTTTAATACATTTTCACCTCTCATTCACAGTAGAACCTCGTCAACCTCTTCCTGTATCTACAATATGGCATTGCTTCACGAGTCTACGATGCATACCTTTCTTGATAACCGTCCATCCAGAACATCATGACACATGTCACAAGAACATCACGACAGCATCGGAGTGCCAATAATCATCCGAAATATCGACCCTCCCCTCGCCCCTGCGATTACAGGATGGAAACCGCTACAATAAAGTGTGCATGTCCCCTACAATCATCAACCAGCCAACGAGAATGTCAATTTTACAATATGTATCCCACTTCCTACCTTTTTCCTTCACGAGCAAGCCTCCGCTAAATACGGCTTTCTCTTCCCCCACTAACACGTGCGATGTACCTTAAAAAATGAATTATCGGCCTCGTTAAGCTACCGTATTTAGGCCTAAATAACCTTAGCTATATAATAAAAATAAATAAAACGTTCAAACCGTGCAAACAAATGCGTTAGCTCCAGACAAGCATGAAATTGATACACGCTAATAATCCACTACATACTATAGTTTCAGTATTCATGGTTAGGGGGACACAAAAGCCGGAAAACTGGCAGCTCTTATTCCAGGAAGAAAATACTGGCATTCCATGAAAATGTTCAAGCTCTAGCTTAATAGTTTCATTGTTGATGTCGTCAGCAGGAACTTTACATGCACGAATCCGATGATATGATGTGGTTTCATACTTGTATGCATATGTCTTGGTGTCACAGATTTTGCCTATCTCATATAGAACGGTTATGCAATCACCTAATCCCGGCCCGGAGGGCCGAGTGTCATATCCCATTCGACTCAGTTCGTCGAGATCGGAAAGTCTGTATGTGTGTGTCTGTGTGTGTGTGTATGTATGTGCGTATGTGTCAAATAATGTCACTCATTTTTCTCAGAGATGGCTGGACCGATTTGCCCAAACTTAGTCTCAAATGAAAGGTGCAACCTTCCCATCGGCTGCTATTGAATTTTGGATCGATCGAAATTCTGGTTCCAGAATAACGGGTTTAAGAGTGCGGCCACACAGAAATTTCTCATATAAACTATAAGAAAAATTCAAAATAGAATTTTTATTTCTGATGCTAAATGTCTTCAAGGTGCATGAAACGTCAAGATTTGATGCAAACTCGAAAAAAAAATTGACGACGATTCACTTTTTTGGATTTTGGCACATTTATGACTTTCTCATATAGAAAGGTTATGCAATCACTCTGAAAAACGTCAACCTAATCCGGGCCGGAGGGCCGAGTGTCATATCCCATTCGTCTCAGTTCGTCGAGATCGGAAAAAGTCTGTATGTGTGTGTGTCTGTGTTTGTTTTTTTACAATGGAGAGGACCTTTACGTCCTAGCCCAGAACACGTGCTATTGGCAGGGTCCAAGCTACCGCACAGGGTGCACTGGGGGCGTGTCGGGCTCGAATAGTGACGCTGCCATTAATACCGACTAAACTCCTTTGGGCTTCGCCATCGTTCCTCCCAGGAACTACCTCTCGGTATTACTTCTGGGGGGATGGCTGTACTTAATGTACTCATTCACTCTCACTCACTCGTTCATACGTCCTGTATGAGACTTACTTGGGTGCTCTCTCTATCGCACCTTGATTCACTCTCAAACACTCCCACATGAGGCTGACTTGGGTGCTCACCCTATCACCTGATTCACTCTCGATCGTGCCACTCTATTGTACCTCTGTCACTCCCCCTGGCATCCCATGTGGGACATTTTTCTTAGGCCCCACTTCTGACATACCATGCGAGGCTGACTTGTGTGCTCACCTTTTTCATTCCTTGCTAGGCTTACTTTTGTGCTAGCCTCTACCATACCATGTGAGGCTGACTTTTGTGCTCACCCTTAACATGCCGTGTGAGACTGACTTGGATGCTCACCCTTTCACTCCTCTGCCACGCCATGAGGCATCGATAGCTAAGTCCCAACATACTACGCTACGACCCTCCCGTCTTGGCATGAGGCAGTCCACTTATACGCCTATACACTCACTCTTCTGTCTTGCTTCGGGGTGGCTGGGTTTACCCCTTACGCGGTTGCCAGTTCCGGTGCGCCAAACCTGCCTCGGCATGAACAGTCCATTCACTCCCTTTTTTGCGCTTGGCCTTTATCGCTCCAGCTAACCAATCACTAGTTAGCCGTGCCCGTCGTCTGTTGCTCGGTTCGCCAGATTACCTGTAGCATACAGGCAATCTGGATGGTGCGGTAGGCAGATATCACTCTGAGGCACATCACGCGGTAGGTGCTGTCCAGTTTCTGTAGGTAACTGGTTACCCTTAGTGCTCTTGACCATGTCCGGCCGTCGTACCTGAGGATAGATACGGCAACGCCTGCCAGTAACCTACTGGCGCACACTATAAGGCTCTCGCCTCGGGAAAATGCTTGTCCCAGATGGGGATTCGCTAAAACTCCGACTCCTGGTATGGGAGTCTTGGACCGGGCACTCAAGGCCTCTTTTATTCACCGAGTCCCAGGGCGTTGTGGCTATGGGGGAGATTTCGGACGTGTGGTAACCTACACTTAATCAATAAATACCTTCTACGTTTTATTGTGTCAATACGACGGTGGATACACGGTGGGATGGCGGGGTAGTGAAGATCTGCGGCGGCGGTGGTGGTGGTGATGATGATGGCAGCTGATCTGGACGGCGGATCTGGATCCTGACGATTACGGTCTCTCGGCTCTCGATGGAGGGAAGGTTTGCGGCGGGGCGAAAATCCCTTCGATCACGGGTACGGTTTGTGGACGGCACGTGGTACGTCGGAACTTACGGCTCAATCCGGAGGGTATTAACACCCGTTGATATTGTTGCGTTTTCAGGCTTAAATTTGGGTTCACCCAAACACAACTGGCGATAATTCAGGGACCGGCCTCGTGCGGGTTAAGGTTTACCGAGGCTCGTCCTTAGGGAAGCCATTCGGCTCACTATTTTCGCGAATGCAAAAAAAACTCGTGCGTCTCGTTTAGCGGTCGTGACTTTTCTGCCTCATATATCGTGATTTTTCTCCCATCTCCAATCGACTCCAACCAATTTCTCCCCAAACCAAATTCTCTCCAAACCAAATTCTCTCCGTTCTTCCGTTTTGGATCAGTTCAGTGGATTGCTTTCCAATCCCCACCGACAGCAGTGCCACCAACGCAGTTTAATTTGCCACCCCCAGCAGTGCCACCAATGCAGTTTAATTAACCACCCACTCGTGTTTGAAATGACCGTTGACGAAAGCTTAGCTATACAGAATATTCCCTAAAATCCAACACGTACTAAATTGTTACCAAATGACGGTAACATTCCCCCTCTAGTCAGGCAAAAAAAAATAAATTTACTTACAATTGATTTTTTTTTTGAACTTTTTACTTACTATTGACGGTAGATAACTAAACAACAACAAAAAAACGAAAATAACATCACACTTGAAAATTTGGTGGCCACCGAAAACAAATCTTATCTTACAACACTAAATGAACGAGGCAATAGCTGCGCAAATTATTAGGCACATTACGAATACCTTTTTTTTAAATAAATGATCAAAATCCTTGACCAGTTGTGACGATCGAAACGATAGCAAAGCACACTGGGTTCATTCGATGGAACATCCCGGAAAGGTGAATGACCTCGCCTTCCATATCACACGTCATCTTCCAAATTATTACACGGCACAGGGGTACAAGACCTACACGCCACGGGTTATACTACGAAGATAATCGACAGATACGAACGATCGCACAAGACTAAATTAAAGTTGCATCGGTTATTTGTCGAACCTTGGGTAGGATCGCCATCGAGATCGATTGTTAGAGATAAATATCATTGTTTGAGTGAGATCTCCTGATTAATCGATACTTGGCCTATCGAGATCGTGCAAATATTATCGATTCATGCTATAAAAATTCCGATTTTTCGTGTGGTTGCTAGAGGGCAACACCAAACTTCACGAACAAGGTTGTGTAAGTTCATCAATTATCCGGGTTTCAGTTAACTTTTAGCTTCGAAACCCATCGGATCATAGTTAAGTAAATTCACTCTCATTTTGTCGATGCTTGTTTGGACGACCTTGAGAGGAAAATCATTTTCAATTACTCGGCCTTTAACTCGACTGTAGCGCTCAGAATGCGCCAACTATGCTGAGATGCCCCGCGGAAAGCATCAGAACGTACCGTTAGCGAAGTAGGCAAAATGGTGAGTTAAACAAAATAATAAAAACACATTCCTGCTGTATCCATTTTATTTCAACAGTTTCCTTTACAGATTGCGGCCATTTTACGCTGGCTTTATCAAGCTAGCCGGCCAGACGCCAATGTTGCGACCCATGGAATCAATTAGTTCATATGACGATGACCCATATTTTGCAACCACCGTACAAGGTACATATTGAGCTGCTAGCTTTGCATTATAAAACTCGCTCGCATTCGAATTCTTAGTGTTCCTTTTGTATACTGTATCTCCTATTTCAAAGGGTTTAGCGGGTTTACGCGTTCTAAGGTTGTATATATTGGTGGATGTGGCATGAGCTTTCACGAGATGTTTCTGTACGATTGAGTACAGTTGTGGTGAATCCTCGCGAATCCGGGCAAGCCGTGCTTCGATTGTAATTTCTGTCTCATCCCTAAATTTCGAATGATCTGCTCCTTTGAGAACGACTTCTTCAAATTTCGCGATTCGAAACGGACTGTATCCAGTGGAGGAGTGAATAGTGGAATTTATAACTACTTCTATTTCCGACAATCGCGAATCCCACTCGCGTTGATTTTCTCTCGCATATGAACGTATCGCGGTATTAATGGCACGATTGACGCGTTCTACCGGGTTCGCTTGGGAATGATACCGCGACGTAAGCCAGTGCTTTATTTCAAAGCGATCTAAAAGTTGTTTAAATTCTCGAGACGTAGAAGTGCTTGCGTTATCAGACAGTAGAATCGCGGGTACCGAATTGCGAAAAAACCAGCGGTCAGTTAACTCGGTACAGAGGGTTTTGACTGAGATCTGGGGAAAAGCATGCAGTTGCACCCACTTGCTGAAAAGGTCCATGGTCACAAGTATATATTGTTTACCGGATTTTGATCGAGGGAGGGGTCCTATGTAATCTAGCGCGATTATCTGCCAGGGTCGGGAGGGGGCGCGTATGTCTCCCATAGGAGGGATGGTGGACGCATTTGGGGCCTTGATTTCCTTGCAGTGCGCACATTTTCGAATGTGGTTTCTAACATCCCTAACCATATTTGGCCAGTAGTACTGTTGGCGGATTCGAGCTAAAGCCTTATCAGTTCCAATGTGCATACAATCGTCATGATTACCTTTCATGATGTCCTCTCTACTCTCTGGGCTGGGGACTATTTTCCAGTCGAATCGATGATCCGCTAAATCATCATTGAACACATATTTCATTATCACGTCCCCTTCCATCCGGAAGTCTGGGTAATCATCTGGTACTTCCAGGATAGATTGTCTCAAATTGTTGTACCAAGTCGAGTCAGAGCGAGTGGAAATTGTCATAATGCTTCGCGAGAGCGCGTCGGGTACAACATTTTCCCTCCCTCGACGGTGAGTAATTGTCATGTCGTACTGTTGGAGGGACAAACTCCACCGGCTAAGACGAGAGGAAGTTCTCCACTTCGATCTCATAATAAAGGTCAACGCCGAAGAGTCTGTGACTAAAACAAAATGGCTGCCCTCCACGTAGCCGCGGAAATGTTCTATTGAAAGAAGAGCTGCCAAGCCTTCTTTCTCGGTGGCGTGGTATGACCGTTCCGGGGTTGTCAGTTTTCGGGAGAAATATTCCACGACTCGCTCTAAGCCGTCAATTTTCTGGGTGAGAACCCCGGCAATGGCGTAATCACTGGCATCTGTGTGGATAGCAAACTCGTGGTCGAAATCCGGACTGGACAAAATTGGAGCTGTAATTAATTTTTCTTTCACTGCCTGGAATGCTTCCTCCGCCTGAGGAGTCCATTTCAGAAATTTTGACTTCGTTTTAAGAAGTTCTGAAAGGGCTGCGGTAGTCTCACTGAAATCGGCTACGAAACGCCGATAATAGTTAAACATTCCGATAAAACGGCGGAGTTTTGTGATTGAAGTGGGGCGCTCATATTCCACAATTGGTTTTATTTTCTCAGGGTTAATTCGTAATCCTTGCGATGACAGAATGTAACCTAGAAAAGGAATTTCGTTCCGGCAGAAATGAGACTTCTCTAGCTTAATTGACAAGTTCGCTTTTCGTAGTCGTGTGGCCACTTCGTTCAAAAGCCGTACGTGCTCTTCAAATGTCTCCGTTACTATGACGATGTCGTCCAAGTAAACGAAGACATTCGGTTCCAGCACCCCATGCCCCAGAACTCGATTCATTAACCTCGCTAAGGTTGCTGGACTGTTAATTAAACCGAAGGGCAATCGGGTGAACTGGAACATCCCCTTCCCTTGAACGCTGAACGAGCAGAACTTGCGTGACTCCTTAGCAAGCGGAATTTGCAAAAATGCCTCCGAGAGGTCTATTGTCGACAAATATTTCGCCCGTGGGAGTCGGCCTAGAATCCGTCCCGGATGGGGAAGAGGGTAAGCATCACGTACGGTTCTTTCATTCAGCTTGCGGGCGTCCAGACAAAGTCGGATCGCTCCCGAGGATTTTCGAATGGGAACGATATTCAACGACCAATCTGAATTTGATTCCTCTATTATTCCCCGTTCGAGTAATCGGTCCAGCTCGGCAAATAAACCTTCTTGAATCTTAGGGGATATGGGGTAGGGGTACAGTCGTATCGGTTTGGCGGATTTCACTTCATCTTTCATGATGATTTTATGTTCACACCATTTCGTCGTATCTAGGCGATCAGCCTCGGCGATTTTGAAGTTTAGTTTAGTGGTATCTAAAATTTGTTGTTGCTTTTTAGATAGAAATGGTTCTGGAGTTGGTCTTGGAAGGTCCAATTTTGACTGCGTCTCCTGAATAGCGGCAATTGACGGGTATATACCGAAGGCTCTCCAGAAATCCATTCCGCATATACATTCCTTGGTGAGATTAGGGGCCACCAAAGTGGGAATAACTCTCGTTTTGCCTCGGAACGTAAAGGGAATCATGATTTCTCCAAGCACATCCAATGGTGATCCGTCGGCGGTTTGTAATTCCACTGGTTCAGACAGATTTCGTAGTCGGACCCCGTGCAGTTGACGGTATACTTGTGAGTTAATGAAAGATAGGTTGCTTCCACAATCTAGAAGTGCTTTAATTCGAATATCGAATATTTGGACCACTGCATGAGGTCGATTGTCTAAGAAATTAGAAAACGTTATTTTATTAATTTGACTCGATGGTTTGTGCTCTTCCTCATTATCTGACCTTGGCTCATAAAACCGCCAAATCTCAGACATCCATGAAGAATAATCATTTTTTTCTTGCGCTGTAGGAAGAACCGGCGACTTTAGGTCTTCCTGATGGAGTTTTTTAAACAGTAGGGGCAGTTTTCTGCCGTAAAACCCTTAAGTGCACATCTGGCGCAAAATACTCTACGGGGAATTGGACAATCTTTAAGCTTATGAAGCTCTCCGCAATTAAAACATTCTCCATTGGTTGGAGGTACGTAATTCGCAATTAGCTTCATAAGCGGACTTGGTTTACTAGGTCCTGCTTCCTGGCCTTCGTCAGGATAGGTTTTTTCGTTTTTATTAAACGACGAGGGTTTATTGTCATTTTTCGGGTTGTGTTTGCGGTCCCCCCCGTTCGAGTAGTTTCCCTCGCTCTTGTTACCCTTGTAACGCAATGAGTTGTGTTCTCCTTGACGATTCTTGTTGTAAAATGTCCTTGGGGGGTTGATGACGTCAGTATTTGAATAAATGGCGCATGTTTCCTTCTTATTGGACCCGAAAACTTTTGCAAAGGCAGAGTAATCGGTCGCATCTAAATCTTTGCCTATAGCCATCAATTCTCTGAGCGTCCTAACGTTACGTCCAATGAGTGCTTTTTTCCCATCGTAACGAAGGTTCATTTTCAATACCTCCACTTTTTCTACGTCGGCTAATCCATGGTTCATGGCTAAGAAAAGCTTCTCCATTTGCAAGTAATACTGCTGGAAAGATTCGCCCTTTTGTTGCCGTGTCTGATAGATTTTTGTCCGAAGGACTGAGTCGAGATCTGGATGCCTAAACTCATTTTTAAGTTCTTGGACTAGGTGTGCCCATCCCAACAGCGAGTTTCGATTGCGCTGAGCTGTGTACCAACATAACGCAGCTCCATCGAACAGATGTACCGCGGAATCAAACAGATCGGCTTCATTTACGTGTTCAGAAATGGCTAGTTGCTGAACGTGGTTCAAAAACTCGTTCAAGCTCAAACCCTGGTCGTTTCCGGAGTATTTTTTTATTTTCCATTGAGACACTGGAATGACTTTCCGTGGGATAACTTCGGGGGGAAATCGCGGCCTGGGTGGGTGGTTAGAATATGTAACGGGTATTTCCCGCTCGAGATGATTTGCATCGTGAAATGGACTGAATTGAATTTCGTCGATTCTGCGGTTAAAAGTTTGGTTTTGTTCATCGTTCCCGAAAAATGGGTTATGCTGTCTAACTGGGTTAGATTGAGCGGTGGTGGAGACGGGTGTTGGAAATGGTATTCCCCTGGTTATGGCTTTGGTGGTTATTGTAGATGAGCGGGATACTTTTCTGAAATCTGGGTTATTGAGATAGGAGAGCTGCGGATTAATTTCTGGTAGATAATCATCTGGTGACAGGAAGGGGTTAGTTTCATTTAGATTCGCCGCTGGTCGGCTCGGCTGCGATACTTGCGGTTGGTTCAAGTGCTCTTTCAAATTGGTGACTTGGGTTGTCAATGATTTTATCAGAGTACCAATACTAACCATAGCTTTATTGAAGTCGTCCTGGGAAACGAAGAGTGTTTCTGTCGGAGTCCTAGGTATGGTTCCCGTGGAGGTTACAGTAGTAGTGGTGTATGAAGGACCGGCCTCGCTGATTCCCCCCGCTGCTTCGTCCAACAATTCGCTGTTTACGACCTCTTGTTCCCTGATCTCTGAAGAAGAGTTGTCTTCCTCCCAAAAATGTTCGGACAAGAGATCGAGAACTTTATTGAATTCCTGGCTAACTTTTAATCGCAGCTCTTCATGACAATGATTTTCGATTACCGCCAATCGGTGACCCAAATGTAACAGTCTGGCTTTACAAAATTCTGTATCATTTTTCGGCGTAGTTGTTAGAATGCGAGTGAGTTCGTTGTACCGTTGCTGGCACATACTTAGATCCAATGCTGGATCTTGGTGATAGTGAATAATGGATTCATGGCCTTCACGTTCATTTTTCAGAATTCCATTCAACCTACGCCGGCGTTTACAACGGGACTCGTCATCACCGATGCGAACATTTCGGAGCAGCAGCTCATAATCAAGTTCACCTGCGGTTAGGTGGTCAACCCGCAGGTTATGGTATAATATCCCGAAATCCGGACCAGAAACGGACCGACGTGTAGGCATGATTTACGCGCCGTGCAATAAAGTCGACGAATAAATGCGAAATGGTTGGAGATTTGTTTATCAATCAAAAGAAATCAACTAGGTTTCACACATCACTTCCCCTAGAACGCTTTGTAGATGTCTCCGATTGTCATTAACCAGTCAAGGATAAATTTAGTGCGAGCATTCGACCTGACCCTAATGACCGTACAATCACTGCCACGTGGTTTAACCATCGCGAATCAAATAATTGCAAAGGTTTCCAATTTTTCAAGTGTGATGCGACCAGAGTGGAATTGATAGACTAATACTCGAAATCTCCCCCACAACTAATGAAGAAACAATATTCTGCGAATATTTTTTCTCTCCTAGGAACCATAATTTTACGTTGGGCGCCAGATATAAGGCTCTCGCCTCGGGAAAATGCTTGTCCCAGATGGGGATTCGCTAAAACTCCGACTCCTGGTATGGGAGTCTTGGACCGGGCACTCAAGGCCTCTTTTATTCACCGAGTCCCAGGGCGTTGTGGCTATGGGGGAGATTTCGGACGTGTGGTAACCTACACTTAATCAATAAATACCTTCTACGTTTTATTGTGTCAATACGACGGTGGATACACGGTGGGATGGCGGGGTAGTGAAGATCTGCGGCGGCGGTGGTGGTGGTGATGATGATGGCAGCTGATCTGGACGGCGGATCTGGATCCTGACGATTACGGTCTCTCGGCTCTCGATGGAGGGAAGGTTTGCGGCGGGGCGAAAATCCCTTCGATCACGGGTACGGTTTGTGGACGGCACGTGGTACGTCGGAACTTACGGCTCAATCTGGAGGGTATTAACACCCGTTGATATTGTTGCGTTTTCAGGCTTAAATTTGGGTTCACCCAAACACAACTGGCGATAATTCAGGGACCGGCCTCGTGCGGGTTAAGGTTTAACGAGGCTCGTCCTTAGGGAAGCCATTCGGCTCACTATTTTCGCGAATGCAAAAAAAACTCGTGCGTCTCGTTTAGCGGTCGTGACTTTTCTGCCTCATATATCGTGATTTTTCTCCCATCTCCAATCGACTCCAACCAATTTCTCCCCAAACCAAATTCTCTCCAAACCAAATTCTCTCCGTTCTTCCGTTTTGGATCAGTTCAGTGGATTGCTTTCCAATCCCCACCGACAGCACTGCCACCAACGCAGTTTAATTTGCCACCCCCAGCAGTGCCACCAATGCAGTTTAATTAACCACCCACTCGTGTTTGAAATGACCGTTGACGAAAGCTTAGCTATACAGAATATTCCCTAAAATCCAACACGTACTAAATTGTTACCAAATGACGGTAACAACACCTTTGAGCTTTTGGTCATCATTCTCGATAGAGCCGCAAAAACCAGTCGACGCTCTCTTGCATGTATAGTCGACATGGCTTCCGAAGGTCAGCTTATCGTCCATAATGACTCCGAGAGACTTCAGACTTCGCTGTGAAGTGATCGCGACTTCTCCCACATGGATAACTGCATGTTGTGCCGAGTTGCGGTTGTTGACGATAACTACCTCCGTCTTATGATGAGCGAACTCCAGGCCTCTCGCGCTCATCCATTCCTCCACCGTGTTGATCGCGTGTTCTGCGGTTAGTTCTACCTCAGGGATTGACTCCCCGTAGACCTCCAAGGTTACATCGTCAGCAAAGCCGACGATCTTGACCCCAGGAGGGAACTTCAGTCTCAGTACCCCGTCGTACATGAGGTTCCATAACAAAGGGCCTAGGATCGAGCCCTGCGGGACTCCGGCGGTAATCGGAACTCTTTTCTGACCGGCATCGGTCTCATATAGCAGAACGCGGTTCTGGAAGTAACTTTCCAGGATCCGGTACAGACCCACCGGTAGGCTAAGCCGGTGTAACGAGAGCGCGATGGCATCCCTGCTTGCGCTGTTGAATGCGTTCTTCACGTCAAGTGTCACTAACGCACAGCCTGAGGTAGGCTACTTGGGTGCCAGAGGGTCCATCTCTAAATCGCACAGAGGCCCGCTCGATTGTGACGTCGCATTGATCCTTAACGGCTGCGACGACATCTTCTGCGGTCGTGAACTCGTCCAGATGCTTGCACTGGAGAGTCATTTCCGCCCCTAGCGACCTGACCTGGGCGCCTTCACCAAGGACCTCTTGGGCCAAGGCCTTGTACACCGCACTAGATTGTGCGCCTCGCTTCAGCACCAGAAGCATTTCTCCCGTGTTGGTGCGTCTCACGCTACGCACATCTTGCCCAAGGGCCGAAAGGCTTTCGGCCGCCTTCATCGACTTTAGGACGTCGGCGTATTTGTCCTTGTCGGTTTTTAACCACAAGGCCTCGCCTCTGTCCTTGGCCTTCTTCGCGGACCGCGGTACCTCCGGTGTCGGTACCAACTTCTTCTTGGTGACCAGCGTCCAGGAGTTTGAGCCCCCCTGCCCCGGTCGCGCCGGGTAGCTGGTACCATCGCTCTGCCCAGCGAGGTCACTCTCGCCCTCGCTTACCTCGGCCAAACGGCGTTTGGCCTTAACGGTTGCACGCCGTGTGGTGTCGGTTTTTGAACCCTCGCCTGGCGACTTCCTAGGGCGCTTCGCGTACGACGCCGTCTTACGATTGTCCTTGCCTTTTCCCTTCGAGGGGAACTCGGCTGCCGCTTCGAGCGACATGGCTGCTCCATAGAAGGTGAAGGCCACTGTCTGAGTGCCTGTATTGACCTTCTCTCTTCCCTCCCTCTTGGAAGCCACTGTCTGGGTTTCTCTGTCGGACTTCTCCCGACATTCCACCCTCTTGGCATAAGCCTGCTGTTTCTGTCTTGCGACGCGAACAGTTTTCCGGAGCTCCAGGAGACTCTGCTTAAACTCCTTGCTTATGTTTTGCTTTGCGCTAGTGAACTCGATTATTGAATCGAGCTGCTCCACCACTTTGCGCATCGCGGATAGTGGCCCGTCCAGTGCGTTAGTAGGGCTATTTTCTACCACTACTGGGGGATCACTGGTGCTATCAGATGCAGCACTCGTCGCTCCACTACTCTCCCCACGGGGGGAGACCTCGCCAAACCACCTCTACCAAAGCAGTTTGTTTGTTTTTGTTTTTATTTGTCTCCATGTTTGAACTCACGAGTAGCGCGAGAATAAATGTCCGCCACGCCAGAGCTCCGCATTAACGTGGTAAGGGACGCTTACTGTGAGGGTTGCCCAGGTACCCCACAGGCTCCGTTAACGATCGAGCATCTTTTTCACCCCCTCGATCACTCATCCCTCGGCACGGGTCGCTTCACGCCTTGGAATCGGGGTTATGACCTATCTTGCTTTACGTGGTGACCGCGGCCCAGATCATCACAACCATCCTCCTTTGCCAGGGCTTTGAACCTGTAGCTCTGGTTCTCAATAGTTCCATGTACGTATAATATTACAGACATGCTACTATTGAGATCCGTCATTCGCTAGCGGAGTTGTGTGTATGTGTGTGTGTGTATGTATGTGCGTATGTGTCCAATAATGTCACTCATTTTTCTCAGAGATGGCTGGACCGATTTGCCCAAACTTAGTCTCAAATGAAAGGTGCAACCTTCCCATCGGCTGCTATTGAATTTTGGATCGATCGGAATTCTGGTTCCGGAATTACGGGTTTAAGAGTGCGGCCACACAGAAATTTCTCATGTAAACTATAGGAAAAATTATAAATAGAATTTTTATTTTTGATGCTAAATGTCTTCAAGGTGCATGAAACGTCGAGATTTGATGCAAACTCGAAAAAAAAATTTGACGACGATTCACTTTTTTGGATATTGGCACATTTTTGCCTTTCTCATATAGAAAGGTTATGCAATCACTCTGAAAAACGTCAACCTAATCCCGGCCCGGAGGGCCGAGTGTCATATCCTATTCGACTCAGTTCGTCGAGATCGGAAAAAGTCTGTATGTGTGTGTATGTATGTGCGTATGTGTCAAATAATGTCACTCATTTTTCTCAGAGATGGCTGGACCGATTTGCCCAAACTTAGTCTCAAATGAAAGGTGCAACGTTCCCATCGGCTGCTATTGAATTTTGGATCGATCGGAATTTTGGTTCCGGAATTACGGGTTTAAGAGTGGGGCCACACAGAAATTTCTCATATAAACTATAGGAAAAATTATAAATAGAATTTTTATTTTTGATGCTAAATGTCTTCAAGGTGCATGAAACGTCGAGATTTGATGCAAACTCGGAAAAAAATGACGACGATTCACTTTTTTGGATTTTGGCACATTTTTCTCATATAGAAAGGTTATGCAATCACTCTGAAAACGTCAACCTAATCCCGGCCTTTTTTTTTGACTCGCATAAGGTTTCTGGATTTAAACAGAGTTGATGGTTTACGGAGAGGGGTTACACCCCCCCCCCCTCTACTGTTCACTCCCCTCCCTTAAAAATCTTCTTAAATCACCCCTCAGACCACCACCCCCATCCAGCCCTCATACCCCTTCCCTTCAACCCCATCATCTTTAAACCACCACTATATCACAAAGCATACTAATTTAAGCTGGGGAGTCGTTCGTTCATGGGACTTTCGCCCTCCTCACATACCCACCTCCGTATGACAAAATGAGTTAGCAAGCAGATAACATTGATCTAATGCTGGTTAGGCTAATGAAGTACGATATTTTTTTGTTTCAAGTGTTTCACCGTCGACAGGTAGCTCATCAAGTTCGTGGCTGGCAAGCCATTGTGTATAAGTGCAAAGTGTACTAAGAATGTAATGGGCATTTCCACAATTATGTTGAACATAAAAAGCCTCCGTGCCATAGTATAGAGAAATGAGAAAGGCACAATTGCACCGTTAGGTGGATTAAAACAGGTTTTTTTTTTGTTTATTTTCGTTTCTCTACGCTCGATAACACAAGGAAGAAGTAAAATAGTTATCACCATAATAATAATACCTTTTCCATAAACATCCGAAAATAAAATGTTATGTGACGTCTTGCTCGATTGGCTCAGACATTTGACATGTTCAATTGGCTCCGCACAGTGTCTCCGGCTAGCTATGAATATAGTAACTATACTACATACCATCCAGTGGGGTTCAGCCGGGGATGGGCTGGGGTTCTGGCTGGTTCCGGTCCGTGTTCCGGCTCCGGTGACACAACCGATTCTAACTAGAATCGGTTGTGTCACTGGAGCCAGAGTGCGGGCTGGAGCCGGCCGGAATTCCGGTTCATGAGCTTAACTGGGTAGTAGCTCCAATGCCGAGGGGCGATAGGGAGGGAATTAATGTCTCATCCAGGGGGCGCCCAGAAACCTTAAACATCTTAAATCGCGCGCTTGTCGGATTTTTTTTTTCTTTTATTCTGCGGAACTCCTGTACTTACTAACTAATCTTCCTCCCGTGATACTTGTGGAGTGCGCAGTAGTATATACGGCCTCTAGCAAAAGCAAGTATCCGACTAACATTCCTTCCTTTTCCTTCCGCGATCTACGTTCGGGTCTGGCCGGCGCCGGTATTGATCAATAAACACTAGGATTGCCAGGAGTTGCACAGCTTATCAGCTTTTTGATCCGATTTTATCAGCTTTATATGAAAATTGATAGTTGGTAGTTTTATGGGCTCTAGCAGACGAACCAAGTTGAATTCAAGTAAATCCTTTTTTAGGCATATATTTCTTATCTTAGAGATCCGAAAAATGCAAAAATAAAAATATTAATTTTTTGTTAAATTTCGCACTGTCAGACCCCCTTAAGGGGATTTTAAAGTAAATAATCAGAAAAAGTTGCAAGGCCATATCTAAGGAAGGAAGAAGAATATTTTAAGAGCTTCGGTTTATTAAAAAAACAGAAAAATATATGTCCAGATTTTATCAATGTCCCTGTTTTATCAGTCTAAAATTCGCCAAGAGGCTGATAAAAACAGGACTTTACTGTATCTATTTATTCCCTGTGCAACTTCAGCTAATCCAGATCGATAACGGAGTAGCAGCCAGGGTGGTCGCACAAGCTAAATCTCAAGCTCCTGATCCAAATGATCTATAAACAAAATGAAACAATCTCACCGGAAAATCCATGTTACATTTGGAGCAATATTTTGTAGTCGATAGTCTGTCTTCTGTACACTCGCTCTTAGGTCAATGTTCCTCTTCATTGATCCATGCCGTCAGCAGCGACCTGGGTGCCATGCTTCAGCTCAAAAATTGATCCATCCTCTGTCATCAAGTGTATTAGATAACGACAACACAAGTTGACACTGATCACTACTAGTGCACTAGCGACACTTCGTAGAAATTATAAAAAGGACAAATAGCAATCAACGAACATTAATTTGCAGAAATATTATTGAGAAATTGACGTGAGCGAAAAAAAAATTCGCGTCCGACGCGTATGGTTACTACGATCGCACTCTCATAGAAATTGGGTTAAAGCGAATTGATCATAAATATTCTACATTATACACGCAGAAGAATCAGGCCTTTTTGAATCAACAAAACGTTTTGTTGAATCTAAAACGTGGCGAATGACTGTTTCAAACTGAAATGGGCGTTTTTCAAAAGCATGTATTTGGTTTAGTTCAGCAAGTACTTCCGTTTACATTTTAAATAGAAACATTGTTGAATCAAAATAAAATTTGTTAGATCTAAATGATCCCTTTGTTAAAAACCAACAGAATCTTTGTTTAATTTCAATTAAATTTGAGTTGTTCTCTCCTTTGGTTGATACAAAAGATTTGTTTTTGTTCCTTCAAACTTGTTTGTTCGGTTAAACTTAACATGATTTTGTTGTTTCAAACGAAATATTTCTTGAAACTACTGAAAAGCCAACAAATGAATTAGTTGGTAATTTCAACCAACAGTATTGATTGAATTAAACCTAAATCTTGTTTGTCACTATATCAAACGGGAAAATTGTTATTTAAAACCAAAATTTGTTTATTTTTACTAAAATTTGTTTATTTTTACTAATTTTTTTTCTGCGTGTAATATATCATTTCAATAACATTCTATAATTTTGCTATGCAAAAACATCCACAAGCGACTCGGTGACGAAGCTTTTTGTGGAACATCTCTGGAAAAACACAATTTGCGGTGTTAAGTGCCATTCAATTTCACAGCAAGACTTATGTCGAACCATTTTAACGCAAACGCACACCACTCGCGCATAGGGTTTGCCGAGAGCGCCCTATGTCATTAAGGTAAGGGCTACCAAGATATCGAGCATATTGTATGGTCGTGCTCAGAACCTAACTCTCTCGTCGCACAGTCAGAGCACAACTGAATAACATCCTCCAAAATCGGGGAAAACCACTCAATATGCCGATCCGGGACGCCCTGGCAAGTCATGATCCTGAAGTTCTTTTCCCAATATATCTTTTCCTTAAGTCCATCCAAGTCAATGTTTAACCCTACTTCAATATTTAACGTTTCTTTACGAACTAATACACTCAGAAGATATCTGCACCAGTTCCACTCTACCCAATTCTCGTTATGGACTTATATCTGAAACTTTTGTTGCTAATATATTGTTTGTAACGATAATTGGGGTTTTCTCGTTACAGATGAATCATCTGTGGCGGTACTCGATGGCAGCTTGCAGCAAAAATCTCGTATGGTTACCCAAATAGCGGACACAACACACGGATCCTCCCACGAGCAAAGAAAATTCACGAACTGTCAGCGATGGATAACTACAATCACACGACGAACGGAAGCACCGCATGGAACCACGATTTATCCACCCATACTGACTTCGGTACTACCATGTCCAATTTAAATATTCTTTTGTAACTGTACTTAACACATCGGCTCATTATCGGCCGCTTTCAGAGTGGCAGCGAGAAGCTGAGCTGGGGCTGAAACTGACATCAAGATGCGAGAAACCTGCTTGTTGCAAAGCAAATGGATGATGTCAGAGCGAAAGCCTCCATTTGATACGCTGCAAGCAGGTTTCTCGCATCTCGCATTCTAATGTCAGTGCAAGCCCCAGCTCAGCTTATCGCGGCTACTCTGTAAGCACCCTAAGGCTTCTGAGCCCACCAAATAAAGCTCGAGGAAGAAAAAAAACTGCTATTCAAAAACTACTTGGCCGAATTATTTCAAATTTGCATACAAATTCTATGAAAAAATACCTAAACCCTACGTTTAGTTTTCGGGATAATTGTTCAATAAAGGGGGTTTTTACTCATAAAATGTGGAATTTTTCATCTTTTCTTATTTTTGTTGCTACTCGTCAACGAGTAGCTTGTCGATATTTTTGCATAGTAAAAATTACAGAATGTTATTGGAATGATACATTACAGTGTACACAAGTTTTGATCAATTCGCATCACCCAATGTTCTAAAAAAATTCACAGTGTTCAGCGTTATATATATATATACATATATATATATATATATATATATATATATATATATATATATATATATATATATATATATATATATATATATATATATATATATATATATATATATATATATATATATATATATATATATATATATATATATATATATATATATATATATATATATATATATATATATATATATATATATATATATATATATATATATATATATATATATATATATATATATATATATATATATATATATATATATATATATATATATATATATATATATATATATATATATATATATATATATATATATATATATATATATATATATATATATATATATATATATATATATATATATATATATATATATATATATATATATATATATATATATATATATATATATATATATATATATATATATATATATATATATATATATATATAGGTTCTTCGTGTAAATTTTTTATCTAACACTTCTTGTTTGATTATTTTTCTGCAGCGTCGCTACATCTACGCAGAGGCAGTATCCAATCGGGTTAACAGAGTCAGAAGCATCTCAAACTATTACTGCAAATACAACGAACCTTATAAACATCAACATAAATAATGGTGGTAACCTCACAGCGACAGCTACCGGCGAAAATCACATTGCATCGACACTGCCAAGTGATGCTCAAAATGATACTTCTGTTAGTAACGCAAGCGATATAATCGGAAATCGTGAGTCATGTTTGTCATATGCCGCTAATTACTATACCATTCCCGTAAGTGCATCCGAGATATGTACGAGTCAGAATTGTGACATGAGTTTAGGTAATAACTGCAATTTATCAATACCCAATACATCAAACGTAAAGGAAGTTCAGACAAATCAAAACAACATGCTGAGCTCTACGACATCAATATCGCACTACAAACCTATTGAACGGTTTACAGACAGATTTAATAGTTCTTGTACAATCCTGCCACCACCCCTATTCGACAATACTTCGAATTATCAAAATATCACCAACGAGGATATAGCACCCGTTACTAAGTTCCGCGCAACTGGAAAGCGGTATCATAGAACGATCCCAAAACACGTTATCGTGGATCCAATTGTTAATTCGTCAAAAATAAACCGAAACAGCATCGTAACCATCTCAACAGATACTCCAAGTAGTATAGTGTGCCAGAGTGAAGCATTAAACAAAAATGACCCTATAGAATCCAGGTACAATGGTCATAAGCAAATATGTCAATGTCCAGTACAGCATACTCCAATATCTTATCTGCCCTCTCATGTAGGAATCAATCAAGTTAGTAATGAATCAGTCGTAGGGCAATGCGACAATGGAAGATCACAAACTATGAAAAAAAGAATTCCTTGTGAAGTGTTCAGACATACGCATACACCACAGCAAGTCACTTCTACACAATTGAAATCAATACATACTACCAGTGTTCATTGCAAAGCCACGTTGAGAAAAAAACACGAAAACCATGATGGTGGTGATAAGAATTTGTATTCCAATACCAAATATGTTAAAATGCAATACACCACTAACAAACTTCGAGACGAACAGTTACGCGTTGACAACCAAACTGTATTGAAAAAACAGAACTCTTTGCCTAGAAAAACTTCGTTTTCGAGTGAACATTCTATGACGTTGAATTCGACCTTGAAAAATTATCCAGAGCATAATGAACAAGAGTGTTTAGCGAAGAAACGCGATGCTGATGTTAACGATTCAACTATTGCATGGAAGAGCTCTTTCTGCGATCAAGAAAAGCATAGAAAAGCTCCAAATTCATTAGAGGAATGCACTGAGCAAAATCCAGTACTTCCGCCAAAGATGCATAAACACAACAACGGGCGATTATCAGGAGCACATCGAAAGTCATTTTACAGTAATTCCAAAACACATGCTATCTCTAAACTTTCCAGTGATCATGCAAAGTTCTCCATTCCAACAACCAATACGGCAGGCCTGCTCAACAATATTAACAAAATACAGAAAAGTAGTTATTCTAACTCTTTACCAAGAAATATAATCACATCCAGTCATGAATATGCCCAAGCATTTCAGAGCACACAGTCGTCCGAAGGACCAGATAGTAATATTGCGAGTATAAATTTTAATACGTTGCCAAAGAAAACCAATAAGCTCTGCGCTCGTAGTTCTAATTTATTAACGGAAGTGGTAAATAAGGTACCATCAGTAATTAATATCCCGTCACCGTTACAACCACCACCGTTACTGATTGCCGGTCGATGTTCCGCAAATCAGCCTGCTTCTATAATTACCAACAAAAGAATTCATCAGAATCTTGAAAAAGCAAGCCAAGAATACTCCCACAAACCAACACGAGCAAATATATTGGATTACGGGACCAAAGGCGAAAAACCGTTACCAGTATTGACAACTTCAACAAACTGTATCAATCCAAGAGAACATTTTCTTCCAAATGATAATAGTCTCGATGATGATTACCTTAGTGAGTGTGAAAATTGTAAATCCGCGCACGGTTCGCGCTATTATTTAGAGGCAGAAATCGATGATGTCCCACAAGAAACCATGACGTTGCAACGAAAAATGCCAGAAAACGAAGAAGAGCAACAAAACTACTATCGTGTATCTTCAACGTTGCCGACCAATACTAGCAGAAAGACACCGTAAGTAGATTATATAGCACGCTATCTCACCATAATACAACGTAGCATTCGAGGGTAGTTAATTCGAAGGTTCTATTTATTGCTGTTTCTCCCAAGGGAGCAAACTAGATCAAACCTAAATTTTTGTATGCGGCTGGGTTCTCAAAAACGATTGTTTTATGCCTTTACATTCCTGTCTTTTGAGCAAATTTATTTCTTTTGTATTTTTATTGATATATCAATAAAATATTAGTAAAAATGTTTGCTTACTCATATTCTAGCATTCCAGATATGCTGTGAAGATTTCCTTGGCAAAATAGAACTGAATTTTTAATCTTGTTCTACGATACGACAGACAAAAATACACCAAAAAAGCTTGTCCTAGCCAAACTCGACATAGATCTTTCATTAAGGCTTAAATCGCAAATGTAAACAAACTACGTGTGGGTTGCTGTTTACGGAACACCCGGTTCTTTCACGCATTACAGGCAACCCTCCAGTGTATCTGACATACAAACGCATCAGAGAAAATACAGGACGACAACTTTGCCGCGAGAGCTCGTAGTCGGCACACGTGTTTATTTTCTCCATTGGATAAATACAATTAATCTAAATACAAAAACCGCGAGTTTCGTTTCCTTTCGTCTTCGTTCGCCACATTGGTGGCCCGCGACGTGAATTCTTACCGGTTCGTTTAAGTGCGCGTTAAATTTCGAAACAATTCACTAGTTTCTTGCACAATCACTCCTAACCTCAAAAGGGATGTTGAACGACGAAGTGCAACCAGCCGCTGTTTGTGTGAAATTGCCAGACTTCTGCAAAACTGATCCTGAATTGTGGTTTGCGCAGGCTGAGGCGCAAATTGTATTAGCAAATGTGGTAAAAGACGATACAAAGTTCTACCACATTGTAGCCAAAGTGGATCAATCTGTATTACTGACTTGGTATTGAATCCACCTCAGCAACAAAAATATCAGGCTCTAAAAGAGCGATTCATAGCTCGCTTCGCACTAACCTCCGAAACACGATTGGAACGATTGCTTAATGCATCAGATCTCGGCGATATGCGTCCGTCCGACGCATTTACTTGCAAAAATGCAGGAAATATCAGCTGGCCTTAATGTCAACGAGAATTTGCTAAAGATGTTGTTCTTACAACGGATGCCAGCCCACATTCGTCCCGTTTTTATTGATAATACTGTAAGAAAACACGAAATATTTCTGTAGGTAGGTTTGAGATAACTTTATTTGATTCATGTTCGTCAAGTTATATAATACAAACATAGTGCGATATCGATTGATATTTCATACACTTCATGTCCCTTATTGACTGTCGTACCCTATCATACCATCTGTCTATAGTAAACATCACATTCATACGCGGCGTCCATATGCAAAAGCTCAAGTTGCCCACTTGAAGCTTTTGTCACATGACGTTCTGTCAGATGATGTCTCAGAGCTTTTTATAGCACGTTCCGTATGACAGTTCATACTGTCAACTGCCGTTCTGGATGAATGGCAAATTGTTTATATACAACGATTATTTTGTACGTATATCACTGCGAAATATTCTTTTTCAACAGTTTTAACCATCAGTGCCGTTAGCCAAACTAGCGGAAATGGCCGACAAAACGTTGGAACAACCTCAAGTTTCAACAGTTTCAACACCATCAACAGCAAACGTTCAGTTGGATGACATGAAGGAGCGGATAGAAGTTCTCAGCGCTGAGATTCGTCGCCTCAAAACTAATCCAGATACTTATCGAAGTCGGTCTTCGTCGAGGTCCCGAAATTCCAACTATCTGTGTTGGTATCACCAGAAGTACCGAGCAAAGGCTCAACGATGTAAACAACCATGCCAGTTCCGTTCAAAAAACTAACTTCTCGCTCACCTGATCGTTTGAAAGCCGACGTCTCATGGATTTCTGGTCTTCGTTTCCTGATTGATACAGGTTCCGACGTTTCGATTGTGCCAGCCACAAGAAAAGAAATGTGTGACCCGATTCCTTTTGTACTACACGCAGCTAACGGTATCAACGTATATTCTTCAAAATTCCTGCTGCATTCGTTGGGTACATGGTGACCACGCATACTCACAGCGACACCACAATCGGAGCGGATCATCCATTATGCGGCCTATTGGCAGAATTTCGTTAAGTTACACTTCCTGCAACACTACGAGCTGCAATTCAACATGAAATTACGCACCATATTATTACCAAAGGACCTCCAATAGCGTCGAAGGTGCGCCGAATGCAAGTCTTTTATGTCGTGTTTCCGAGGCATAAAGTCTTGACAAGGTAAAAGCAGCAAAAGAAGAATTTACCTTGATGGCGGTGCATGGAATATGCAGACCTTCCAGCAGCAGCTGGGCCAGACCACTCCACTGCGTTCCCAAGAAGAACGGGCAAAGGAGATTCGTCGGTGATTATCGACAGCTTAACAGAGTTACCACCCCGGTTCGATATCCGGTGCCGCACGTGCATGACTTATTGCACTCATTACAAGGTAAGAACATTTTCACTACCATCGATTTGGAAAAAGCGTATCACCAGGTACCAGTTGAGGAAGCAGATATATCTAAAACGGCCGTTATAACGCCATTCGGCTTATTAGAGTTCACTCGAATGAAATTTGTATTGTGCAACGCCAGTCAGACCTTTCAATGCTTTATGAACAAAATCTTCGGCGATCTGGACTTCGTAACAGTGTTCATAGACGACATTTGTATTGCCTCATCATCTCCAGAACAGCATAGAGAGCATGTTCGCGCTGTGATTCAGTCACTGCAGAGTAACGGCTTAGTAATAAACGTCTCAAAAAGTATTTTTTTTTTCAACCAAAGTAGAGTTCCTTGTCTACCTTGTTGATAAAGATGGCATCCGACCGTTACCATCACGTGTACAAGTAATAAGCGATTATACACTGCCAACAACTGTGAAGGAGCTACGCAGGTTTTTGGCTTTGCTAAATGTTTACAAACGGTTCATACCTAAAGCCGTTGATATACAGTCACAGTTACGAAAGCTAATACCTGGCAATAGGAAAAATGACACTAGGAAGGTGCAATGGGACGAGGATTCAATAGCAGCCTTCGCACATTGCAAGAGTTCTTTAGCTGAATCTACTCTATTGCACTATCATGACTCTTCCAAAATGTTAGCATTAACGATTGATGCTTCCAACACAGCGGCTGGGGCAGCACTTCAGCAATATTCCGGATACTTATGGCAGCCATTGAGATTTTATTCTGAAAAACTCACTAATGTTCAAAAGAAGTACTCTACGTTTGGACGTGAGCTTACAGCAATAAAAATGGCGGTTCGATATTTCCGTTATTTTTGGAAGGACGCGAATTTGTCATATTTACGGATCATAAACCCCTTAAACGTGCCATGTCTACCAACTCCTCGTGTAGGCTTCCTCACGAAGAAAGATACTTACGCTACATATCGGAATTTACAACTGAAATTCGTCATATAAGTGGTATGGATAACACTGTAGCTGATGCCCTCTCTCGTATTCAAGCCGTTACAGCAATCGATTTGGCATCCATCGCTGAAGATCAGGTCACCGATGAAAAACTGAAGCAAATCATGATGCCACCGTCGTTGAAAATCGACCCGATTCGCATTCCAAACATTTCTCACCCTGTATATTGTGATGTTTCCGTTCCAAACCGAATTCGTCCTTTCGTTCCAGAGAAACATCGGCTTGCCATAATGCAGCAACTTCACGGTATGGCTCATCCTGGAACACGACCATCCAAAAGGCTCATTTCAGACAGGTTCGTATGGCCTTCTATGAAAAAAGACGTTAAGCAGCTCGTCAGCACGTGCATGGATTGTCAACTCTCAAAAGCCACTCGTCACACCATCTCACCTTTTGGTAAATTCTGCCCTCCGAAGACTAGATTCCGGCACATACATATTGATTTGGTGGGTCCTCTAACATCATCGAAGGGAAAACGATATATCCTCACAATTATAGACCGCTTCACTCGCTGGCCGGAGGCTATCCCGTTAGCAGACATGACGGCACCTACTGTTGCGAAGGCGTTGATGTCAACATGGATTTCACGGTTCGGTACTCCCGAAACCATAACATCCGACCAAGACCGTCAATTTGAGTCGGAATTGTTCCGCGAGTTAGCATACACCTTGGGATCTCACCATATTCGCACGACTGCCTACCACTCACAGTCCAACGGTATGATGGAACGTTTTCATTGTACATTAAAAGCAGCGACAATGTGCAAAAACCTATTTTAATCCACCTAGCGGTGCAATTGTGCCTTTCTCAATCATGAACACGAGAATTTTTGCGTTGTTTGTATTCATTAAAAGCTTTCAAATGTATATATTACATTTTTAATATACACGACATGACTATATACAAAAAAAGAAATCATTATTCGAGTTCTAAAATTTTGTGAAAGGAAAACAGCCACTGTAATATTAAATTGAACAAAGGTGCGAAATCGGCAGTCCCAAAAAGTCGATTTTCATAAAAAATTGGCATCAAAAATACGAATTCGATTTCTGAAATTTCATGGGGTCCCCCCACAGAAAAAAAATTGAGTTCCGGCTTGTATGGGAATTTCTTATGTGACCGGACGGTTTAGTCTATATTTTCGGAACCATATAAGCGATCCGTACAAAATTTTATAGACATCTGTGGGGATATTATAGCTATCATTTGGGACTAAGTTTGTGAAAATCGGCCCAACCATTTCTGGGAAACTGATGTGAGTTCGTTAATTTTGAAAGATGGCCGCTTTTCCCGGGCACTTCCGGAACCTTCTATGGTGCTCAATGTAGTCAACGAAAGTTTGGTTGGCAGTCGGTGACCTAGAACTGCAAATTTAAGTTGTTTGATAGACATTTTAGCGAAATTTTTACCTTTTTTGCTTTCATCGGAGTATCGGTTTAACTCCAGTAACTCCTGTAACTCCAGAACCGGAAGTCGGATCGGGATGAAATTAAATAGCCATTTACGGAGGCGCAACACCTTTGAATTGAGACTAAGTAGAATCGGTCTAGCCATCTCCGAGAAACCGATGTGACTGTTATTCTGAATTTAGATACATCCGCCGGAGCTTCCGAAATCGATGATGGTGGCCAATGTGGCCAAAGAGACTTTGAATGGCTGTCAGTGACCTAATACTACAAATCGAAGTAGTTGTGGTTACATTTTGGATAAATTTTCACCTTTATACATTCATTGCAGAATTTAGACTGGAGACTAAGTTTATCAAAATCGGTTCCGCCATCTCTGGGAAAAATGAGTGACATTTTTGGTCACATACACACACAGACGCACATACATACATACATACATACACTGGCACAGACATTTGCCGAACTCGACGAACTGAATCGAATGGTATATGTCACTCGGCCTTCCGGGCCTCCGTTAAAAAGTCGGTTTTCAGAGTAATCACAATACCTTTCTATTGAGAAAGGCAAAAAGGTGACCAGTGGAAAGATGAACTGTCACTCGTGCTTCTTGGTATAAGAACAGCATACCGCGAGGATCTCAAGTGTTCTTCGGCAGATCTTATATATGGTCAACCTCTGCGCATTCCTGGCGAGTTCTTTGACCCTCCAGCAACGGATGTAAACAGAACGGAATTCGGGAGAGATCTTCATCGTGTTCTTGGCAAACTACAACTTCCACAAACCGTCCATCATGCCAAGCCGTCTGTGTTTTTGCACACCAAGCTTAACACGTGCACCCATGTGTTCATTCGCATCGACACAGTAAAGCCTTCACTACAGCGGCCATATGAAGGGCCGTACGACGTCGTCGATCGCGGTGAGAAATACATCGATGTGTTAATTTCTGGCAAGAAGCAACGAGTATCTATAGATCGAGTGAAACCAGCATATAGGGTGATGAGCCCATTTTCGCCATGTTTCTATTATCACCCTACCCAGTTTGTGTTATTATATTGGTTCTTAATAACGAAGAAAAGCTGTTGATGAGAAAGGCTTGTTGAGCACAATTCTCAGACCCGTTTCATGTCCCTGTACTTTGACTACATGGCTCAGAATATTAACCCTTCTTCTTACAATCCCAACCGTGTGCATTTCATAAATACTTCTGAATCTACTGTTTCCTTCGACACATTCATGAAAGACGAGATTAGTTGAATTCCGGACCACATAAGTGGTTCCAAATATTTTTTATAATAAATTCCGAGAATTCGACTGTTCTAAGATGTTTTATACTGACGGATCAAACCTCGAAGGGTCCACTGGCTTCGGTATTTTCAATCAAAAGTTCACAGCCTCCTACAAACTCAGTGACCCTGCTTCAGTTTACGCCGCAGAACTAGCTGCCATTCAGTATACCCTTGGAATCATTGAAACATTACCCGCAGGCCATTACTTCATCGTTTCGGATAGCCTCAGTTCCATTGACGAAACATGGAAAGCACTCCTCGTATTTTTTGGGGAAAATACGGGAGCTACTGAGTGCTGCTGACAACTCTTTCCAGATTACCTTGGTATGGGTCCCTTCTCATTGCTCCATTCCGGGCAATGAGAACCCGAGCAAATACTCATGGGTTCAAACACCACATAGCCCCTTGAAAAGACCTTAAACATGGTCCGTGCCAATATTCACAACCATCAAGACACCATAAAATGGTCTCAATAACCCATAAATACACCAACATATGGTATTTTATATGGGATCTACTGGAAAAGGTGGTGGTGTTTTCATGGGTTGAACCCATTTCAAACACCCATGTCAAACCCCATGAGCATGGGTGTATTATGGGCTTTTCGTTTGCTCGGGAAGGCGGACTCCTTAGCTAAGGTGGGTGCCTTACAAGGAGACGTTTACGAAAGACCAATTAGCTTCAGCGAATTTTTCAGTATTACTCATCAGAGAACCCTCGAAAGTTGGCAAACTTCGTGGAGCAGTGGGGAGCTAGGAAGGTGGCTACATTCGATAATCCCTAAGGTATCGACGAAACCTTGGTTCAAGGGGATGGATGTGGGTCGTGACTTCGTTCGTGTGATGTCCCGACTCATGGCAAACCATTACACGCTGGATGCATATATCCGGCGTATTGGGCTCGTGGATAGTGGTATCTGCACTTGTGGCGACGGCTATCACGACATCGAGCACATTGTCTGGGCGTGCACCGAGTACAGTTCCGCCAGTCTCGGCTAATGGATACCCTGCGGGCCCGAGGAAGACCAACCAACGTCCCGGTTCGAGATGTGCTGGCAAGCCTCGATGTCCTCCATATGTCCCTTATATACACCTTTGTGAAAACCATCAATATACAAGTCTAACCGCCCCTTCTTATTTTCCTTATCATTCTCAGAACCCTCTTCCACCTGTATTAAAGCATCTGTATCTAATGAGCCAACAAACACGGGACCTACTGCACGAACATAACATATAATTTTCTCTCCCTGCCATCTTTGTCTACCCTCCCTCCCCTGACTCTTATACCCAGAAGTAATACCCCTGCCCCCCCCCCCCCCCCCAAACATCTTCACGAAGCATTTAGCTCTTCCTGTCTCTTCTAGTTTTAACTATTCTATTATATAATCTCGTTGAAAATGCCCAACTCTATTACACACAAAAAATAACTCTAATTACGAATCTTTATAAAATTCAATCATGCCCTCTAGTTATTTCTACTTTTAAGATAGTCGTAAAAATTGTCCCCCTTAGTTAAACATTATTTGCTCCAATAATCTCACTGATAAAAATGTCAAGCCATATTGCCATAAAAACTAAATGACCCCCCTAATCTTACGAAAATAATATTATCCCCTTGTGTAGATATATAAGATAGCTATAAAATCACATTAGTTTCATATAAAAAAATCAATGTGTAATCCCCTAGTTTTAAGCAATTTAAAGTGTAAAACAAAACAAAATTGGCACCTTTAAGCTAACGCAACCACAAATAACCGAATTGAATAAAAAAACGATTTAATCCACCTAGCAGTGAGATGAGACATTTCTTACACATTTCACTATTGGATTAGTTTGCAGAACTCACGAGAAGTAGGCACCCAACTAGAGGTGGGATGTAAACAGTTTCTAGTCTTGCACGAATAAAATCTCGAATAAACTGAATAAATTATAGAAATCAACAAAACGACCGAAATAAAAAAGTAATGCAAAAAATGAAACAATAGGTTTTTAAATTCATAAAATGAGTAGAAAAATTAATGAACATCAAAATTATAATATACACGAATCAAATTAGATTAGGTTATTACATAAAAATTAAGATTGAATTTAAAAATAGTTATAAGATTAATAGAATAAATTAACTCATACTCACAAATTGAATGAAATAAAACGAATGACTGAACATGAAATGCATAAAATTAAAGATATGAATAAAATTAATCAAATGGATCAAATGAATCAAATGAATCAAATGAATCAAATGAATCAAATGAATCAAATGAATCAAATGAATCAAATAAATCAAATGAATCAAATGAATCAAATGAATCAAATGAATCAAATGAATCAAATGAATCAAATGAATCAAATGAATCAAATGAATCAAATGAATCAAATGAATAAAATGAATCAAATGAATCAAATGAATCAAATGAATCAAATGAATCAAATGAATCAAATGAATCAAATGAATCAAATGAATCAAATGAATCAAATGAATCAAATGAATCAAATGAATCAAATGAATCAAATGACTCAAATGACTCAAATGACTCAAATGAATCAAATGAATCAAATGAATTAAATGAATCAAATGAATCAAATGAATCAAATGAATCAAATGAATCAAATGAATCAAATGAATCAAATGAATCAAATGAATCAAATGAATCAAATGAATCAAATGAATCAAATGAATCAAATGAATCAAATGAATCAAATGAATCAAATGAATCAAATGAATCAAATGAATCAAATGAATCAAATGAATCAAATGAATCAAATGAATCAAATGAATCAAATTAATCAAATGAATCAAATGAATCAAATGAATCAAATGAATCAAATGAATCAAATGAATCAAATGAATCAAATGAATCAAATGACTCAAATGACTCAAATGAATCAAATGAATTAAATGAATCAAATGAATCAAATGAATCAAATGAAGCAAATGAATCAAATGAATCAAATGAATCAAATGAATCAAATGAATCAAATGAATCAAATGAATCAAATGAATCAAATGAATCAAATGAATCAAATGAATCAAATGAATCAAATGAATCAAATGAATCAAATGAATCAAATGAATCAAATGAATCAAATGAATCAAATGAATCAACTGAATCAAATGAATCAAATGAATCAAATGAATCAAATGAATCAAATGAATCAAATCAATCAAATCAATCAAATGAATCAAATGAATCAAATGAATCAAATGAATCAAATGAATCAAATGAATCAAATGAATCAAATGAATCAAATGAATCAAATGAATCAAATGAATCAAATGAATCAAATGAATCAAATGAATCAAATGAATCAAATGAATCAAATGAATCAAATGAATTAAATGAATCAAATGAATCAAATGAATCATATGAATCATATGAATCAAATGAATCACACGAATCAAATGAATCAAATGAATCAAATGATTAAAATGAATCAAATGAATTAAATGAATCAAATGAATCAAATGAATCAAATTAATCAAATGAATCAAATGAATCAAATGAATCAAATGAATCAAATGAATCAAATGAATCAAATGAATCAAATGAATCAAATGAATCAACTGAATCAAATAAATCAAATGATTCAAATGAATCAAATGAATCACATCAATCAAATCAATCAAATCAAACAAATCAATCAAATCAATCAAATCAATCAAATCAATCAAATCAATCAAATCTATCAAATCAATCAAATCAATCAAATCAATCAAATCAATCAAATCAATCAAATCAATCAAATCAATCAAATCAATCAAATCAATCAAATCAATCAAATCAATCAAATCAATCAAATCAATCAAATCAATCAAATCAATCAAATCAATCAAATCAATCAAATCAATCAAATCAATCAAATCAATCAAATCAATCAAATCAATCAAATCAATCAAATCAATCAAATCAATCAAATCAATCAAATCAATCAAATCAATCAAATCAATCAAATCAATCAAATCAATCAAATCAATCAAATCAATCAAATCAATCAAATCAATCAAATCAATCAAATCAATCAAATCAATCAAATCAATCAAATCAATCAAATCAATCAAATCAATCAAATCAATCAAATCAATCAAATCAATCAAATCAATCAAATCAATCAAATCAATCAAATCAATCAAATCAATCAAATCAATCAAATCAATCAAATCAATCAAATCAATCAAATCAATCAAATCAATCAAATCAATCAAATCAATCAAATCAATCAAATCAATCAAATCAATCAAATCAATCAAATCAATCAAATCAATCAAATCAATCAAATCAATCAAATCAATCAAATCAATCAAATCAATCAAATCAATCAAATCAATCAAATCAATCAAATCAATCAAATCAATCAAATCAATCAAATCAATCAAATCAATCAAATCAATCAAATCAATCAAATCAATCAAATCAATCAAATCAATCAAATCAATCAAATCAACCAAATCAATCAAATCAATCAAATTAATCAAATCAATCAAATCAATCAAATCAATCAAATCAATCAAATCAATCAAATCAATCAAATCAATCAAATCAATCAAATCAATCAAATCAATCAAATCAATCAAATCAATCAAATCAATCAAATCAATCAAATCAATCAAATCAATCAAATCAATCAAATCAATCAAATCAATCAAATCAATCAAATCAATCAAATCAATCAAATCAATCAAATCAATCAAATCAATCAAATCAATCAAATCAATCAAATCAATCAAATCAATCAAATCAATCAAATCAATCAAATCAATCAAATCAATCAAATCAATCAAATCAATCAAATCAATCAAATCAATCAAATCAATCAAATCAATCAAATCAATCAAATCAATCAAATCAATCAAATGAATCAAATGATTAAAATGAATCAAATGAATCAAATGAATTAAATGAATCAAATGAATCAAATTAATCAAATTAATCAAATTAATCAAATTAATCAAATGAATCAAATGAATCAAATGAATCAAATGAATCAACTGAATCAAATAAATCAAATGATTCAAATGAATCAAATGAATCACATCAATCAAATCAATCAAATCAAACAAATCAATCAAATCAATCAAATCAATCAAATCAATCAAATCAATCAAATCAATCAAATCAATCAAATCAATCAAATCAATCAAATCAATCAAATCAATCAAATCAATCAAATCAATCAAATCAATCAAATCAATCAAATCAATCAAATCAATCAAATCAATCAAATCAATCAAATCAATCAAATCAATCAAATCAATCAAATCAATCAAATCAATCAAATCAATCAAATCAATCAAATCAATCAAATCAATCAAATCAATCAAAGCAATCAAATCAATCAAATCAATCAAATCAATCAAATCAATCAAATCAATCAAATCAATCAAATCAATCAAATCAATCAAATCAATCAAATCAATCAAATCAATCAAATCAATCAAATCAATCAAATCAATCAAATCAATCACATCAATCAAATCAATCAAATCAATCAAATCAATCAAATCAATCAAATCAATCAAATCAATCAAATCAATCAAATCAATCAAATCAATCAAATCAATCAAATCAATCAAATCAATCAAATCAATCAAATCAATCAAATCAATCAAATCAATCAAATCAATCAAATCAATCAAATCAATCAAATCAATCAAATCAATCAAATCAATCAAATCAATCAAATCAATCAAATCAATCAAATCAATCAAATCAATCAAATCAATCAAATCAATCAAATCAATCAAATCAATCAAATCAATCAAATCAATCAAATCAATCAAATCAATCAAATCAATCAAATCAATCAAATCAATCAAATCAATCAAATCAATCAAATCAATCAAATCAATCAAATCAATCAAATCAATCAAATCAATCAAATCAATCAAATCAATCAAATCAATCAAATCAATCAAATCAATCAAATCAATCAAATCAATCAAATCAATCAAATCAATCAAATCAATCAAATCAATCAAATCAATCAAATCAATCAAATCAATCAAATCAATCAAATCAATCAAATCAATCAAATCAATCAAATCAATCAAATCAATCAAATCAATCAAATCAATCAAATCAATCAAATCAATCAAATCAATCAAATCAATCAAATCAATCAAATCAATCAAATCAATCAAATCAATCAAATCAATCAAATCAATCAAATCAATCAAATCAATCAAATCAATCAAATCAATCAAATCAATCAAATCAATCAAATCAATCAAATCAATCAAATCAATCAAATCAATCAAATCAATCAAATCAATCAAATCAATCAAATCAATCAAATCAATCAAATCAATCAAATCAAAAAGCGAACAGTTCACAGCGCAGTGTCCCATTTAGTGTGTGATCGTCAAGGAGTTCAGTCTTCGGTGTTTTAACGCTCCCGTTTTTCTGTGCTAAAAAGAAGCAGAAAAAAGAAGAGTGAACGATTTTAATTGTTGAGATCCAGCAGCTGGACGAAAAGACTACTTTTTTCTGGGAAAAACCAGAACAGTTTTTAAAACTAATAAGCCAACGTCAACGGCTAACAAAACCTTTTTGTTAAAAACTTGATAACAAAAACCAGCAACATGAGAGAAATCGTTCACATCCAAGCCGGTCAGTGCGGAAACCAAATTGGAGCCAAGTTTTGGGAAATCATCTCTGATGAGCACGGAATCGACGCCACCGGCGCATACCATGGTGACTCTGACCTGCAGCTGGAGCGCATCAACGTGTACTACAACGAAGCGTCTGGCGGTAAATATGTACCACGTGCCGTGCTAGTCGATCTGGAACCAGGCACCATGGATTCAGTCCGCTCGGGCCCATTCGGACAGATCTTCCGCCCGGATAATTTTGTTTTCGGACAGTCTGGTGCCGGTAACAACTGGGCCAAGGGACATTACACTGAAGGTGCCGAACTGGTTGATTCAGTGTTGGACGTGGTGCGCAAGGAGGCCGAATCATGCGACTGCCTGCAGGGATTCCAGCTGACTCACTCGCTCGGAGGTGGTACCGGATCCGGTATGGGAACACTGTTAATCTCAAAAATCCGCGAGGAATACCCCGACAGAATCATGAACACATACTCAGTTGTCCCCTCGCCCAAAGTATCAGACACCGTTGTGGAACCGTACAACGCCACGCTATCCGTGCATCAGCTGGTCGAGAACACCGATGAAACGTACTGCATCGACAATGAAGCCCTCTATGACATCTGCTTCCGCACCCTGAAACTCACGACTCCTACCTACGGCGATCTGAATCATCTTGTCTCGCTGACAATGTCCGGAGTTACCACCTGCCTGCGTTTCCCTGGTCAACTGAACGCCGATCTGCGAAAACTGGCCGTCAATATGGTACCATTCCCGCGTCTGCATTTCTTCATGCCTGGCTTCGCTCCACTTACCTCCCGTGGCTCGCAACAGTACCGTGCTCTGACCGTTCCAGAACTGACCCAGCAGATGTTTGATGCTAAGAACATGATGGCGGCATGCGACCCACGACACGGACGATACCTGACTGTTGCCGCCGTCTTCCGTGGCCGCATGTCGATGAAGGAAGTCGACGAACAGATGCTGAACATTCAGAACAAGAACAGCAGTTACTTCGTCGAATGGATTCCGAACAACGTCAAGACCGCCGTCTGTGATATTCCTCCACGAGGATTGAAGATGTCTGCCACCTTCATCGGAAACTCGACCGCCATCCAGGAGTTGTTCAAGCGTATCTCCGAGCAGTTCACCGCTATGTTCCGTCGTAAGGCTTTCTTGCATTGGTACACTGGCGAGGGTATGGACGAAATGGAGTTCACTGAAGCCGAGAGCAACATGAACGATCTGGTGTCCGAATATCACCAATACCAGGAGGCTACCGCCGATGAGGATGCCGAATTCGACGAAGAACAGGAGGCTGAAGTTGATGAAAATTAAATCAAGCTCTCAAACACACATCCATAGACCTGACCTCCTTACTTAATCCTCTCCCTAGAAACTCTTCTCTCATTCCAAGTCTCTGTTCCTGTGCTCTTTGCCATTTTCCTTCCACTGATTTCCTCTCCCTATCACTATACGAAACCAGATAAGAGAGAACGCAACGTTCTTTTCCCGGAAAGAACCACGAAAAGTGTCAATCACAGAGTGAAAAGCTACTAGAAAACATGAGACAAAAGTGAAGAACAGGAAGTCGCATGCAAACCTAAAACACTCAACAACTAAAACAAAAGCAGCAGGATAAAAGTCGCAAATTTGTAACCACTGCCAGCTCAGCAAAAGAAAAATCAAATCAATCAAATCAATCAAATCAATCAAATCAATCAAATCAATCAAATCAATCAAATCAATCAAATCAATCAAATCAATCAAATCAATCAAATCAATCAAATCAATCAAATCAATCAAATCAATCAAATCAATCAAATCAATCAAATCAATCAAATCAATCAAATCAATCAAATCAATCAAATCAATCAATCAATCAAATCAATCAAATCAATCAAATCAATCAAATCAATCAAATCAATCAAATCAATCAAATCAATCAAATCAATCAATCAATCAAATCAATCAAATCAATCAAATCAATCAAATCAATCAAATCAATCAAATCAATCAAATCAATCAAATCAATCAAATCAATCAAATCAATCAAATCAATCAAATCAATCAAATCAATCAAATCAATCAAATCAATCAAATCAATCAAATCAATCAAATCAATCAAATCAATCAAATCAATCAAATCAATCAAATCAATCAAATCAATCAAATCAATCAAATCAATCAAATCAATCAAATCAATCAAATCAATCAAATCAATCAAATCAATCAAATCAATCAAATCAATCAAATCAATCAAATCAATCAAATCAATCAAATCAATCAAATCAATCAAATCAATCAAATCAATCAAACAATCAAATCAATCAAATCAATCAAATCAATCAAATCAATCAAATCATCAATCACAAACAATCAAATCAATCAAATCAATCAAATCAATCAAATCAATCAAATCAATCAAATCAATCAAATCAATCAAATCAATCAAATCAATCAAATCAATCAAATCAATCAAATCAATCAAATCAATCAAATCAATCAAATCAATCAAATCAATCAAATCAATCAAATCAATCAAATCAATCAAATCAATCAAATCAATCAAATCAATCAAATCAATCAAATCAATCAAATCAATCAAATCAATCAAATCAATCAAATCAATCAAATCAATCAAATCAATCAAATCAATCAAATCAATCAAATCAATCAAATCAATCAAATCAATCAAATCAATCAAATCAATCAAATCAATCAAATCAATCAAATCAATCAAATCAATCAAATCAATCAAATCAATCAAATCAATCAAATCAATCAAATCAATCAAATCAATCAAATCAATCAAATCAATCAAATCAATCAAATCAATCAAATCAATCAAATCAATCAAATCAATCAAATCAATCAAATCAATCAAATCAATCAAATCAATCAAATCAATCAAATCAATCAAATCAATCAAATCAATCAAATCAATCAAATCAATCAAATCAATCAAATCAATCAAATCAATCAAATCAATCAAATCAATCAAATCAATCAAATCAATCAAACAACAATCAATCAAATCAATCAAATCAATCAAATCAATCAAATCAATCAAATCAATCAAACACAATCAATCAAATCAACAATCAATCAAATCAATCTCAATCAAATCAATCAAATCAATCAAATCATCAAATCAATCAAATCAATCAACATCAATCAACATCAAATCAATCAATCAAATCAATCAAACAATCACAATCAAATCAATCAAATCAATCAAATCAATCAAATCAATCAAATCAATCAAATCAATCAAATCAATCAAATCAATCAAATCAATCAAATCAATCAAATCAATCAAATCAATCAAATCAATCAAATCAATCAAATCAATCAAATCAATCAAATCAATCAAATCAATCAAATCAATCAAATCAATCAAATCAATCAAATCAATCAAATCAATCAAATCAATCAAATCAATCAAATCAATCAAATCAATCAAATCAATCAAATCAATCAAATCAATCAAATCAATCAAATCAATCAAATCAATCAAATCAATCAAATCAATCAAATCAATCAAATCAATCAAATCAATCAAATCAATCAAATCAATCAAATCAATCAAATCAATCAAATCAATCAAATCAATCAAATCAATCAAATCAATCAAATCAATCAAATCAATCAAATCAATCAAATCAATCAAATCAATCAAATCAATCAAATCAATCAAATCAATCAAATCAATCAAATCAATCAAATCAATCAAATCAATCAAACATCAATCAAATCAATCAAATCAATCAAATCAATCAAATCAATCAAATCAATCAAATCAATCAAATCAATCAAATCAATCAAATCAATCAAATCAATCAAATCAATCAAATCAATCAAATCAATCAAATCAATCAAATCAATCAAATCAATCAAATCAATCAAATCAATCAAATCAATCAAATCAATCAAATCAATCAAATCAATCAAATCAATCAAATCAATCAAATCAATCAAATCAATCAAATCAATCAAATCAATCAAATCAATCAAATCAATCAAATCAATCAAATCAATCAAATCAATCAAATCAATCAAATCAATCAAATCAATCAAATCAATCAAATCAATCAAATCAATCAAATCAATCAAATCAATCAAATCAATCAAATCAATCAAATCAATCAAATCAATCAAATCAATCAAATCAATCAAATCAATCAAATCAATCAAATCAATCAAATCAATCAAATCAATCAAATCAATCAAATCAATCAAATCAATCAAATCAATCAAATCAATCAAATCAATCAAATCAATCAAATCAATCAAATCAATCAAATCAATCAAATCAATCAAATCAATCAAATCAATCAAATCAATCAAATCAATCAAATCAATCAAATCAATCAAATCAATCAAATCAATCAAATCAATCAAATCAATCAAATCAATCAAATCAATCAAATCAATCAAATCAATCAAATCAATCAAATCAATCAAATCAATCAAATCAATCAAATCAATCAAATCAATCAAATCAATCAAATCAATCAAATCAATCAAATCAATCAAATCAATCAAATCAATCAAATCAATCAAATCAATCAAATCAATCAAATCAATCAAATCAATCAAATCAATCAAATCAATCAAATCAATCAAATCAATCAAATCAATCAAATCAATCAAATCAATCAAATCAATCAAATCAATCAAATCAATCAAATCAATCAAATCAATCAAATCAATCAAATCAATCAAATCAATCAAATCAATCAAATCAATCAAATCAATCAAATCAATCAAATCAATCAAATCAATCAAATCAATCAAATCAATCAAATCAATCAAATCAATCAAATCAATCAAATCAATCAAATCAATCAAATCAATCAAATCAATCAAATCAATCAAATCAATCAAATCAATCAAATCAATCAAATCAATCAAATCAATCAAATCAATCAAATCAATCAAATCAATCAAATCAATCAAATCAATCAAATCAATCAAATCAATCAAATCAATCAAATCAATCAAATCAATCAAATCAATCAAATCAATCAAATCAATCAAATCAATCAAATCAATCAAATCAATCAAATCAATCAAATCAATCAAATCAATCAAATCAATCAAATCAATCAAATCAATCAAATCAATCAAATCAATCAAATCAATCAAATCAATCAAATCAATCAAATCAATCAAATCAATCAAATCAATCAAATCAATCAAATCAATCAAATCAATCAAATCAATCAAATCAATCAAATCAATCAAATCAATCAAATCAATCAAATCAATCAAATCAATCAAATCAATCAAATCAATCAAATCAATCAAATCAATCAAATCAATCAAATCAATCAAATCAATCAAATCAATCAAATCAATCAAATCAATCAAATCAATCAAATCAATCAAATCAATCAAATCAATCAAATCAATCAAATCAATCAAATCAATCAAATCAATCAAATCAATCAAATCAATCAAATCAATCAAATCAATCAAATCAATCAAATCAATCAAATCAATCAAATCAATCAAATCAATCAAATCAATCAAATCAATCAAATCAATCAAATCAATCAAATCAATCAAATCAATCAAATCAATCAAATCAATCAAATCAATCAAATCAATCAAATCAATCAAATCAATCAAATCAATCAAATCAATCAAATCAATCAAATCAATCAAATCAATCAAATCAATCAAATCAATCAAATCAATCAAATCAATCAAATCAATCAAATCAATCAAATCAATCAAATCAATCAAATCAATCAAATCAATCAAATCAATCAAATCAATCAAATCAATCAAATCAATCAAATCAATCAAATCAATCAAATCAATCAAATCAATCAAATCAATCAAATCAATCAAATCAATCAAATCAATCAAATCAATCAAATCAATCAAATCAATCAAATCAATCAAATCAATCAAATCAATCAAATCAATCAAATCAATCAAATCAATCAAATCAATCAAATCAATCAAATCAATCAAATCAATCAAATCAATCAAATCAATCAAATCAATCAAATCAATCAAATCAATCAAATCAATCAAATCAATCAAATCAATCAAATCAATCAAATCAATCAAATCAATCAAATCAATCAAATCAATCAAATCAATCAAATCAATCAAATCAATCAAATCAATCAAATCAATCAAATCAATCAAATCAATCAAATCAATCAAATCAATCAAATCAATCAAATCAATCAAATCAATCAAATCAATCAAATCAATCAAATCAATCAAATCAATCAAATCAATCAAATCAATCAAATCAATCAAATCAATCAAATCAATCAAATCAATCAAATCAATCAAATCAATCAAATCAATCAAATCAATCAAATCAATCAAATCAATCAAATCAATCAAATCAATCAAATCAATCAAATCAATCAAATCAATCAAATCAATCAAATCAATCAAATCAATCAAATCAATCAAATCAATCAAATCAATCAAATCAATCAAATCAATCAAATCAATCAAATCAATCAAATCAATCAAATCAATCAAATCAATCAAATCAATCAAATCAATCAAATCAATCAAATCAATCAAATCAATCAAATCAATCAAATCAATCAAATCAATCAAATCAATCAAATCAATCAAATCAATCAAATCAATCAAATCAATCAAATCAATCAAATCAATCAAATCAATCAAATCAATCAAATCAATCAAATCAATCAAATCAATCAAATCAATCAAATCAATCAAATCAATCAAATCAATCAAATCAATCAAATCAATCAAATCAATCAAATCAATCAAATCAATCAAATCAATCAAATCAATCAAATCAATCAAATCAATCAAATCAATCAAATCAATCAAATCAATCAAATCAATCAAATCAATCAAATCAATCAAATCAATCAAATCAATCAAATCAATCAAATCAATCAAATCAATCAAATCAATCAAATCAATCAAATCAATCAAATCAATCAAATCAATCAAATCAATCAAATCAATCAAATCAATCAAATCAATCAAATCAATCAAATCAATCAAATCAATCAAATCAATCAAATCAATCAAATCAATCAAATCAATCAAATCAATCAAATCAATCAAATCAATCAAATCAATCAAATCAATCAAATCAATCAAATCAATCAAATCAATCAAATCAATCAAATCAATCAAATCAATCAAATCAATCAAATCAATCAAATCAATCAAATCAATCAAATCAATCAAATCAATCAAATCAATCAAATCAATCAAATCAATCAAATCAATCAAATCAATCAAATCAATCAAATCAATCAAATCAATCAAATCAATCAAATCAATCAAATCAATCAAATCAATCAAATCAATCAAATCAATCAAATCAATCAAATCAATCAAATCAATCAAATCAATCAAATCAATCAAATCAATCAAATCAATCAAATCAATCAAATCAATCAAATCAATCAAATCAATCAAATCAATCAAATCAATCAAATCAATCAAATCAATCAAATCAATCAAATCAATCAAATCAATCAAATCAATCAAATCAATCAAATCAATCAAATCAATCAAATCAATCAAATCAATCAAATCAATCAAATCAATCAAATCAATCAAATCAATCAAATCAATCAAATCAATCAAATCAATCAAATCAATCAAATCAATCAAATCAATCAAATCAATCAAATCAATCAAATCAATCAAATCAATCAAATCAATCAAATCAATCAAATCAATCAAATCAATCAAATCAATCAAATCAATCAAATCAATCAAATCAATCAAATCAATCAAATCAATCAAATCAATCAAATCAATCAAATCAATCAAATCAATCAAATCAATCAAATCAATCAAATCAATCAAATCAATCAAATCAATCAAATCAATCAAATCAATCAAATCAATCAAATCAATCAAATCAATCAAATCAATCAAATCAATCAAATCAATCAAATCAATCAAATCAATCAAATCAATCAAATCAATCAAATCAATCAAATCAATCAAATCAATCAAATCAATCAAATCAATCAAATCAATCAAATCAATCAAATCAATCAAATCAATCAAATCAATCAAATCAATCAAATCAATCAAATCAATCAAATCAATCAAATCAATCAAATCAATCAAATCAATCAAATCAATCAAATCAATCAAATCAATCAAATCAATCAAATCAATCAAATCAATCAAATCAATCAAATCAATCAAATCAATCAAATCAATCAAATCAATCAAATCAATCAAATCAATCAAATCAATCAAATCAATCAAATCAATCAAATCAATCAAATCAATCAAATCAATCAAATCAATCAAATCAATCAAATCAATCAAATCAATCAAATCAATCAAATCAATCAAATCAATCAAATCAATCAAATCAATCAAATCAATCAAATCAATCAAATCAATCAAATCAATCAAATCAATCAAATCAATCAAATCAATCAAATCAATCAAATCAATCAAATCAATCAAATCAATCAAATCAATCAAATCAATCAAATCAATCAAATCAATCAAATCAATCAAATCAATCAAATCAATCAAATCAATCAAATCAATCAAATCAATCAAATCAATCAAATCAATCAAATCAATCAAATCAATCAAATCAATCAAATCAATCAAATCAATCAAATCAATCAAATCAATCAAATCAATCAAATCAATCAAATCAATCAAATCAATCAAATCAATCAAATCAATCAAATCAATCAAATCAATCAAATCAATCAAATCAATCAAATCAATCAAATCAATCAAATCAATCAAATCAATCAAATCAATCAAATCAATCAAATCAATCAAATCAATCAAATCAATCAAATCAATCAAATCAATCAAATCAATCAAATCAATCAAATCAATCAAATCAATCAAATCAATCAAATCAATCAAATCAATCAAATCAATCAAATCAATCAAATCAATCAAATCAATCAAATCAATCAAATCAATCAAATCAATCAAATCAATCAAATCAATCAAATCAATCAAATCAATCAAATCAATCAAATCAATCAAATCAATCAAATCAATCAAATCAATCAAATCAATCAAATCAATCAAATCAATCAAATCAATCAAATCAATCAAATCAATCAAATCAATCAAATCAATCAAATCAATCAAATCAATCAAATCAATCAAATCAATCAAATCAATCAAATCAATCAAATCAATCAAATCAATCAAATCAATCAAATCAATCAAATCAATCAAATCAATCAAATCAATCAAATCAATCAAATCAATCAAATCAATCAAATCAATCAAATCAATCAAATCAATCAAATCAATCAAATCAATCAAATCAATCAAATCAATCAAATCAATCAAATCAATCAAATCAATCAAATCAATCAAATCAATCAAATCAATCAAATCAATCAAATCAATCAAATCAATCAAATCAATCAAATCAATCAAATCAATCAAATCAATCAAATCAATCAAATCAATCAAATCAATCAAATCAATCAAATCAATCAAATCAATCAAATCAATCAAATCAATCAAATCAATCAAATCAATCAAATCAATCAAATCAATCAAATCAATCAAATCAATCAAATCAATCAAATCAATCAAATCAATCAAATCAATCAAATCAATCAAATCAATCAAATCAATCAAATCAATCAAATCAATCAAATCAATCAAATCAATCAAATCAATCAAATCAATCAAATCAATCAAATCAATCAAATCAATCAAATCAATCAAATCAATCAAATCAATCAAATCAATCAAATCAATCAAATCAATCAAATCAATCAAATCAATCAAATCAATCAAATCAATCAAATCAATCAAATCAATCAAATCAATCAAATCAATCAAATCAATCAAATCAATCAAATCAATCAAATCAATCAAATCAATCAAATCAATCAAATCAATCAAATCAATCAAATCAATCAAATCAATCAAATCAATCAAATCAATCAAATCAATCAAATCAATCAAATCAATCAAATCAATCAAATCAATCAAATCAATCAAATCAATCAAATCAATCAAATCAATCAAATCAATCAAATCAATCAAATCAATCAAATCAATCAAATCAATCAAATCAATCAAATCAATCAAATCAATCAAATCAATCAAATCAATCAAATCAATCAAATCAATCAAATCAATCAAATCAATCAAATCAATCAAATCAATCAAATCAATCAAATCAATCAAATCAATCAAATCAATCAAATCAATCAAATCAATCAAATCAATCAAATCAATCAAATCAATCAAATCAATCAAATCAATCAAATCAATCAAATCAATCAAATCAATCAAATCAATCAAATCAATCAAATCAATCAAATCAATCAAATCAATCAAATCAATCAAATCAATCAAATCAATCAAATCAATCAAATCAATCAAATCAATCAAATCAATCAAATCAATCAAATCAATCAAATCAATCAAATCAATCAAATCAATCAAATCAATCAAATCAATCAAATCAATCAAATCAATCAAATCAATCAAATCAATCAAATCAATCAAATCAATCAAATCAATCAAATCAATCAAATCAATCAAATCAATCAAATCAATCAAATCAATCAAATCAATCAAATCAATCAAATCAATCAAATCAATCAAATCAATCAAATCAATCAAATCAATCAAATCAATCAAATCAATCAAATCAATCAAATCAATCAAATCAATCAAATCAATCAAATCAATCAAATCAATCAAATCAATCAAATCAATCAAATCAATCAAATCAATCAAATCAATCAAATCAATCAAATCAATCAAATCAATCAAATCAATCAAATCAATCAAATCAATCAAATCAATCAAATCAATCAAATCAATCAAATCAATCAAATCAATCAAATCAATCAAATCAATCAAATCAATCAAATCAATCAAATCAATCAAATCAATCAAATCAATCAAATCAATCAAATCAATCAAATCAATCAAATCAATCAAATCAATCAAATCAATCAAATCAATCAAATCAATCAAATCAATCAAATCAATCAAATCAATCAAATCAATCAAATCAATCAAATCAATCAAATCAATCAAATCAATCAAATCAATCAAATCAATCAAATCAATCAAATCAATCAAATCAATCAAATCAATCAAATCAATCAAATCAATCAAATCAATCAAATCAATCAAATCAATCAAATCAATCAAATCAATCAAATCAATCAAATCAATCAAATCAATCAAATCAATCAAATCAATCAAATCAATCAAATCAATCAAATCAATCAAATCAATCAAATCAATCAAATCAATCAAATCAATCAAATCAATCAAATCAATCAAATCAATCAAATCAATCAAATCAATCAAATCAATCAAATCAATCAAATCAATCAAATCAATCAAATCAATCAAATCAATCAAATCAATCAAATCAATCAAATCAATCAAATCAATCAAATCAATCAAATCAATCAAATCAATCAAATCAATCAAATCAATCAAATCAATCAAATCAATCAAATCAATCAAATCAATCAAATCAATCAAATCAATCAAATCAATCAAATCAATCAAATCAATCAAATCAATCAAATCAATCAAATCAATCAAATCAATCAAATCAATCAAATCAATCAAATCAATCAAATCAATCAAATCAATCAAATCAATCAAATCAATCAAATCAATCAAATCAATCAAATCAATCAAATCAATCAAATCAATCAAATCAATCAAATCAATCAAATCAATCAAATCAATCAAATCAATCAAATCAATCAAATCAATCAAATCAATCAAATCAATCAAATCAATCAAATCAATCAAATCAATCAAATCAATCAAATCAATCAAATCAATCAAATCAATCAAATCAATCAAATCAATCAAATCAATCAAATCAATCAAATCAATCAAATCAATCAAATCAATCAAATCAATCAAATCAATCAAATCAATCAAATCAATCAAATCAATCAAATCAATCAAATCAATCAAATCAATCAAATCAATCAAATCAATCAAATCAATCAAATCAATCAAATCAATCAAATCAATCAAATCAATCAAATCAATCAAATCAATCAAATCAATCAAATCAATCAAATCAATCAAATCAATCAAATCAATCAAATCAATCAAATCAATCAAATCAATCAAATCAATCAAATCAATCAAATCAATCAAATCAATCAAATCAATCAAATCAATCAAATCAATCAAATCAATCAAATCAATCAAATCAATCAAATCAATCAAATCAATCAAATCAATCAAATCAATCAAATCAATCAAATCAATCAAATCAATCAAATCAATCAAATCAATCAAATCAATCAAATCAATCAAATCAATCAAATCAATCAAATCAATCAAATCAATCAAATCAATCAAATCAATCAAATCAATCAAATCAATCAAATCAATCAAATCAATCAAATCAATCAAATCAATCAAATCAATCAAATCAATCAAATCAATCAAATCAATCAAATCAATCAAATCAATCAAATCAATCAAATCAATCAAATCAATCAAATCAATCAAATCAATCAAATCAATCAAATCAATCAAATCAATCAAATCAATCAAATCAATCAAATCAATCAAATCAATCAAATCAATCAAATCAATCAAATCAATCAAATCAATCAAATCAATCAAATCAATCAAATCAATCAAATCAATCAAATCAATCAAATCAATCAAATCAATCAAATCAATCAAATCAATCAAATCAATCAAATCAATCAAATCAATCAAATCAATCAAATCAATCAAATCAATCAAATCAATCAAATCAATCAAATCAATCAAATCAATCAAATCAATCAAATCAATCAAATCAATCAAATCAATCAAATCAATCAAATCAATCAAATCAATCAAATCAATCAAATCAATCAAATCAATCAAATCAATCAAATCAATCAAATCAATCAAATCAATCAAATCAATCAAATCAATCAAATCAATCAAATCAATCAAATCAATCAAATCAATCAAATCAATCAAATCAATCAAATCAATCAAATCAATCAAATCAATCAAATCAATCAAATCAATCAAATCAATCAAATCAATCAAATCAATCAAATCAATCAAATCAATCAAATCAATCAAATCAATCAAATCAATCAAATCAATCAAATCAATCAAATCAATCAAATCAATCAAATCAATCAAATCAATCAAATCAATCAAATCAATCAAATCAATCAAATCAATCAAATCAATCAAATCAATCAAATCAATCAAATCAATCAAATCAATCAAATCAATCAAATCAATCAAATCAATCAAATCAATCAAATCAATCAAATCAATCAAATCAATCAAATCAATCAAATCAATCAAATCAATCAAATCAATCAAATCAATCAAATCAATCAAATCAATCAAATCAATCAAATCAATCAAATCAATCAAATCAATCAAATCAATCAAATCAATCAAATCAATCAAATCAATCAAATCAATCAAATCAATCAAATCAATCAAATCAATCAAATCAATCAAATCAATCAAATCAATCAAATCAATCAAATCAATCAAATCAATCAAATCAATCAAATCAATCAAATCAATCAAATCAATCAAATCAATCAAATCAATCAAATCAATCAAATCAATCAAATCAATCAAATCAATCAAATCAATCAAATCAATCAAATCAATCAAACAATCAAATCAATCAAATCAATCAAATCAATCAAATCAATCAAATCAATCAAATCAATCAAATCAATCAAATCAATCAAATCAATCAAATCAATCAAATCAATCAAATCAATCAAATCAATCAAATCAATCAAATCAATCAAATCAATCAAATCAATCAAATCAATCAAATCAATCAAATCAATCAAATCAATCAAATCAATCAAATCAATCAAATCAATCAAATCAATCAAATCAATCAAATCAATCAAATCAATCAAATCAATCAAATCAATCAAATCAATCAAATCAATCAAATCAATCAAATCAATCAAATCAATCAAATCAATCAAATCAATCAAATCAATCAAATCAATCAAATCAATCAAATCAATCAAATCAATCAAATCAATCAAATCAATCAAATCAATCAAATCAATCAAATCAATCAAATCAATCAAATCAATCAAATCAATCAAATCAATCAAATCAATCAAATCAATCAAATCAATCAAATCAATCAAATCAATCAAATCAATCAAATCAATCAAATCAATCAAATCAATCAAATCAATCAAATCAATCAAATCAATCAAATCAATCAAATCAATCAAATCAATCACAATCAATCAATCAACAATCAATCAAATCAATCAACAACAATCAAATCAATCAATCAACATCAAATCAATCAAATCAATCAAATCAATCAAATCAATCAAATCAATCAAATCAATCAAATCAATCAAATCAATCAAATCAATCAATCAATCAAATCAATCAAATCAATCAAATCAATCAAATCAATCAAATCAATCAAATCAATCAAATCAATCAAATCAATCAAATCAATCAAATCAATCAAATCAATCAAATCAATCAAATCAATCAAATCAATCAATCAATCAATCAAATCAATCAATCAATCAAATCAATCACAATCAATCAATCAAACAATCAAATCAATCAAATCAATCAAATCAATCAAATCAATCAAATCAATCAAATCAATCAAATCAATCAAATCAATCAAATCAATCAAATCAATCAAATCAATCAAATCAATCAAATCAATCAAATCAATCAAATCAATCAAATCAATCAAATCAATCAAATCAATCAAATCAATCAAATCATCAAATCAATCAAATCAATCAACAATCAAATCAATCAAATCAATCAAATCAATCAAATCAATCAAATCAATCAATCAAATCAATCAAATCAATCAAATCAATCAAATCAATCAAATCAATCAAATCAATCAAATCAATCAAATCAATCAATCAACAATCAATCAAATCAATCAAATCAATCAAATCAATCAAATCAATCAAATCAATCAAATCAATCAAATTCAATCAAATCAATCAAATCAATCAAATCAATCAAATCAATCAAATCAATCAAACAATCAAACATCAAATCAATCAAATCAATCAATCAATCAAATCAAATCAATCAAATCAATCAAATCAATCAAATCAATCAACAATCAATCAATCAATCAATCAAATCAATCAAATCAATCAATCAATCAAATCAATCAAATCAATCAAATCATCAAATCAATCAAATCAATCAAATCAATCAAATCAATCAAATCAATCAATCAATCAATCAAATCAATCAAATCAATCAAATCAATCAAATCAATCAAATCAATCAAATCAATCAAACATCAATCAAATCAATCAAATCAATCAAATCAATCAAATCAATCAAACAATCAATAAATCAATCAACATCAAATCAATCAAATCAATCAAATCAATCAATCAATCAAATCAATCAAAATCAACACAATCAAACAATCAAACATCAAA